>NC_079910.1:11890043-12140417 GCF_024868665.1 Triplophysa rosa | reverse complement strand
AACATCCTGTAAGTGTCAGATCTGAAAACGCCCTTGTTACTGAAATAACAACTGTTATTGACACGAGGCTCAGCGAACGCCAGGTCCTGGAATGCACCTGTCATAGATAGGTTGAACACCGCCTCCACAGAAGAATATCAACGCCTACTTCTCTAGCCCCGCCCACTGGTTCGCGCATGACAGTACTGAACACAAGCTGCATGGAACCAGACAGAGCGAGTGTAAGCATCATGCCGTTAAAGATCGCAAAATATTGTGCAGTGCCTGGTTGCGGAAGAACACAGTCGCTGCATAACCTTCCTTCGGATTCCGACAGCAGGAATGCGTGGTTCAAGTTCATTTTTAAAGACGTTCCAGCTCACGTGGGGAAAACAGTGAGCGTTTGTTCGCTTCATTTCAACGCGGATTCCTTGAACAAGTCTTTGCGGAGAGACTAAAATTAAAAAGCAGTGCTGTGCCGTCAATATTGGATCCGATAGGAATGGCGCAGCAATCTTATGTGAGTACAACATATTTGTACTATGCGTCACTATTGCTTTGTTAGAGATCGCTTGACATACCCTGATAGTATTACCTGGGGACCTCTAGTCATTTGTAATAATTGTAATCGGCATCTCTGTGATTTGGCGGGCTCATATATCATTTTTCAAAGTTTTATTCACCGTTTGCGAATAATGGAGGCTGTTTTGAAGTGTTTTGATATTATTTCTGGTGCTGGGTCATTTTGGCCGGGAGGAGTCTACCGTTTGTTTATTTATCATGAAAACTACAACATTTGAGACCCGCGATCGCGTATTCTCTGTGTTACAACAATGCACATCCAGTAGTTGCTCAACTTTTCTGAAAAATAAAGGTAATGACCTGGTTTAATTTAATTCCAACCAAGGTAAAGTAAATTATGTCGAAACAGTTAAATCTTTGTATGGAACATTTAATTACACCAATTAAATGAGTTAATCCAGATAGATTTTAGTAGACTAATATAATGTAGATTTCGTAGACTAAAAATAGACTAAAACTATGATAGATTGGGATGACTAAAACTAAATTGCATTTTAGTCAAAAGACTATGACTAAAACTAAATCAAAATTTGCTGTCAAAATTGACACTGATCTTAATTCTAATTTCAGTTAAACCTTAAAATGTTAAAATTCTTTATTAAGTTGTATGTGCAACAAAATAAGTTACTGAAATTATTAATAATTTGAAAATAAATGTTATTTGAATTTTTTGATTTTGTTCAAAATATCAAGATGTGTATGGTATCGTGAACCCAGCATCGAGATATGTATCGAATCGTGAGCTGAGTGTATCGTTACACCCCTAATTTTGATGTTTTCGAATGTAAAAACCACGCAAACGTCATAAGTAGATATCAGACAATAGTATAAAACAATAAAAATGGTCAGTTCACTGCACCTTTAATGAGTAAAGCAGTCAGTACGTATTTGTGCTTTTTGTGAAGTCCTTATTTTCACAAGCCTATACTCACTTACACCTTTACATTTAAGTATCTTGCAGTGTATTCTTTGGAAGAATCCACTTACACATTTTATCAGTTCATTGCATAATTCAATATCTATAGGGACCGATGAATTCAACCTTAAGTATAGAACTATACTTTACTGTACTGTACTGTACCACACCATTTCATTCTACACACTTTACTACTCTATACTAAACTATAACATACTATAAAACAGTATTTAGGGTAGAAGAAGAGGCTCTGAGGTGAGTGCAGGATACTGAACATTAAAAGATAAAAAAAACGCCATGCCAGACAAAAGAGCCAGCAAATGAAAATAGGTGGATCACTCAGTGATCCTTCAGACGCAAAGGAAGTAACTATTGTGTGGTTGGCCACAGCCCAGCACTGAAGTGTTCCTTTTATTTGGAAACAGGTTTTTCTTATTATTTCCCGGTTTCAATTAAGTAAATTCCAGATTTTCAATGTGGCCTCAGACATTTGACCCCACTGTTTATGACTGGTGGACAGTTACACTCAAAAAAATAAATTGTTGGATTAACTTAATTTTATTATGACACCCATTTCCACACAATTTAATTGATTTATCTGAATTTAAACTGGGTGAATTGTACAGACATGTAAATCTTAAATTCATCTACTTATTTTATTTAATTTCATAAGAATGTATTTTTTTGTGTTAAGCCATATAAATGTGAGCGCTTCAGTGTGAAACCTTTAAAAAAAAAAAAAAATTTTAACAAAAAAAAGGTATGGTGCTAACAAGGAGCACCAGAGGGTTTAACGCATTTGCAGAGTATTTACTCACTGAGTAAAGATGAACACATGCAACAAAGGCATAAATGTGCTCGTCCCCAACCTAAGTATAACCTTTACTCTTAACCACTATGGTAACCCCCCAAAAATCACAGACAACAGAACATCTTGTGAGTTTTAACATTACAGAACAGTAAACACTAACAAGTCTCCTTATCTGCAAAAAAACACAAATACAATAGCACTTTAACCATTTTAAAATCTAAATCCAGTCATAAGAGCAAAGCATGCTGGGAAGTCAATCCGCTGTGTCGTTTCAGTTAGTCAATGAAAATGATTCATGTTGTCCCAACACAAATGGACTAAGTTATGTCAAAGAGTTGCCTATTTATGTCACTATTACACATTGAAATTGTACTTAAACAAAAAACCAATACAAATGCGTTCTATCAAACTATATTGATTAAGTAAAACAAACAATGATTAAAATTTTTTTTGAGTGTACGTATATTAAAAAGGAGACACACAAGTGAGACACTGTGCTTAACAGCGGCTCTTTCTTCACATAAACCTCTCATCTTTTCTATCTATTGCACTTATCATTTCCTGTCAGGGCCGTTGCGCTGTACAGTAGCTTCTTCCTGCTGTTTCATTCCTATAAGCGGTTCTAAAGATAGGGATTACTTTCCGTACACTTCTGCACCTAGTCCACCACACACACACACACAGACTGTAGCCACAGAGTAATGCAGTGTACTTCTGATATACTGACGTATATCAATAAATCCTTCATCAGCACTTCATCACTGCTCACTAAGTCCTCTTGAAACTGGTCAGTACATGTACCCTGTATCAGACGCATACAAGAGAGCACTCAAAAGAGTTATACAAGTACACTTTTGTTATTTTAAAGTAAAAAGAATATCATTGTGAAATAATTGTACATATTTAACAAGGCAATCCATCTGTGCACAGGACTTTAAATATATTTTATTTAAATATATATATTATTAAAACTATTATTCATATATTTATTAAAAACTAATACATATATATATACTGTATATATATTGTATATATGAATAACTAATTATTAAAAATAAATATAAATATGCATATTTAAAATGTGAAAGTTTGTATCATATATATTTAAAAAAGTGCACATTACCTATCACATGCAATTATATTTTGTTTATATTTATCATTACTATATTTATTACTACTATTTTACAGTGTGGTATTACTCAAGCATGTATTCTTTTTATATTATATAAACATAAGGACCCTGCAAACATTTTGTAATAACATCTTCATTGTCCCATTTTCACCATCATCACCAATACTCCTCTTTGTAGTCACATTCATGCCCAGTGTTGCCAGATTGGGTGGACAATTTCCAGCCCAAAGGCTCAATAAAACCCGCCCACCCCAACAAAAACCAGCCCAAATTTTAACTGCCAAAATAATTTGATAGAAATGTATTGCAATGTCAATCAACGATGATAATGACCATTTTATCTCCTTAAAACAAACTATGACAAGATGAAAAATATAATTAAACAAAGAAAACAGATCAAATGGATCAAACATAGCATTAAAGAGAGTTAAAATAAAATATGACTAATATGTCCAGAAACCACTTCAAAGCAACAATCAAAAAATGAACCAATGACTTTAACCCTCAAAAAACACATTTTGTGCAAAAAGTGCCCACTATAATTAATCGGATTCGGAAAGCTGAGTAGGCATTTTCCACTCGTTCATGAACTTCATTCACACACCACAGCAGCCAAAAATGTGCAATTCATTTAGTCATTTACATTTAGTCATTTAGCAGACACTTTTATCCAAAGCGACTTACAAAGTAGGGTAAAACAATAGAAGCAATTTGTGCAACAAAAGAACAACAATGCGCAATTCATTGATACATATGATGAATAAGCAACAATAATGCGCTTAACTTTGAGAGTTGCCTTAACATCTGACAGAACTACAGTATGTATTTCGTGAAGTATATATTGCAGAACATATAATGCAAAATTTTGCAAGTCCAGCAGCTGTCAAGGCCGAGTATGATGAACAGAAGTAACGTTAGTAGAATCCCACATTCAGTTTGATTTTTATTAAATCATTCAACTGCTGTGAATTCAGTTACAGTTATATGTACAAAGTCTGCGAGTCGTCTGTCACCACATGTGTAATCCACGTTGTGAGATTTGAGTTACTCTACCTACAGTGCAACATATATTTGGGCCACTTTGGCATTGCGATCGCATCAATATAGAAAATCTGGTCCTTTATCATACCAAAACCCCGTCACTCACGAGCCATCACATGATCTCAACTGTAGATTGATTGACAGGTGAGGTCTCACTATCCCAGACCTGATTGGTTAAACTGAACCAATAAAGGCTGTGTTAAGGAATAATGTGTTTATGACTGCACTACACATTATTTTCGAACGTTTTGAAATAACTTGACTAATCAAAAGCAAAGAAAAGGCAAGCTGCTTGGGCGGGTTTTTAATTTCATAAGCATGCCCAATGCATTTTTCTCCGGTCTAACCCATCAAGGCGGGAACCCGCCCAATCTGGCAACACTGTTCATACCTCTTTCTTGTCTCTTGACTTCTTGTATTTACTTTCTCATCTCGCTTTCGTTCACCTCTTGTTTATTTATTTATCGATGTGCATTTTCAGACTGTGAAATGAAAGGGGCATTGACTGAACCTCCTCTGCACACAGCACCGCTGTTACCTGACTGTCTTTGCCTTCTCTCCTACGGCTTGACCGCTGGTTGGCACAGATCATTTGTATTTATCCATGAGAGTCATTCAGCTGTTGAGTTCTGAAAGGTGCTTTTGAAATCCCAATCCAGATTCAAGAATACCAACACAAAAGTCTCGGCTACAAAGATTTAGGTGAAAGTCAGAAATGCAGGCAGCGGGCTGAGGTACAAACCGAGAGAGGAGAAACCGAGAAAGAACAGATGAGCGGCAGATGAGAGCACTGCTGCTCTCCGCAGTAGGTTCTCAGATGCTTCACTCCAGTCTCCTCCTATGTCCATCTGCCCCCTTGACCTCCAAGCAAAGCACGACGGGAAACGTGAAATATTTTTAGTGTCTGCCTGATCATCAGCAGATGGAGCTTTGAGCGATTGAGAACACATCTCTATTAGCTTTAGTGAGATTTGGATCATAAGACAACTAAAATAAATGCTAATTTATTCACAGGGTTTTTCTACCAGGGATCCATGGACACATGATATGACTTTAGATAACAGATGTTTTTGGAAAATGTGAGCACAGCCTGATGTGGCATTAGTGAGATCTCATATGAAGCTCTAGAGGAGATACATGTGAGACTGCTGGGGTCGTTTTTGGAGGAACAAA
Organism: Triplophysa rosa; assembly: GCF_024868665.1. NCBI lineage: Eukaryota > Metazoa > Chordata > Actinopteri > Cypriniformes > Nemacheilidae > Triplophysa > Triplophysa rosa. The sequence continues at coordinate 12,134,783 of NC_079910.1, read as the reverse complement.
TTTATTCATGCCACATCATATCAGTTAAAGTGGGCACACATGCCCAGCAGGGGCACACATCACAGCCTTCTGATGAATAGCCAGCGTTGGCCGTATGGGCACCAGCAGATCTAAAGGCAGAGAATATAAGAGGAGGCTCTTTCGGTAATTTCCCAGGAGGTAACAAAGTAGGTAATAGAAAGCAGTTGGGACATGCACAGAGTAAGAACAGACCACAGGCAGGACGGCAAGAGTGCTTGACTTGTTTTCCAGGAGGAACGTCAAAGGAAAGACACTGGCTGGCTTTGTGTTACAATGTCAGGATTTAATTAGTTATGACTCTGTAAACAGCACGTCTAATTTCTTTTGTGATTTAATTATGTAAATATAAGATGAACACCGCACACTTATTATGAGGCTCCAAAGGAGGAAGAGTGAGTGAGTGAGCAGAACAGATGAACATGAATGAGTGAATACAACATCCCGAAAGAAAAAATGATATTGCTCAGACATTTCTCATTTAAACCTCAAGAGACTTTGAGTTTTACGTATAATTTAAAGGTCCAGTTTGTCATATTTAGGAGGATCCACTGACAGAAATGCAATATCATATACACAACTGTCTTCAGAGGTGTATAAAGACCTTACTTAATGAAGCGTTAGGTTTTATTAACTTAGAATGAGCTAATGTCTATCAACATACACTGCATGGAATTCGCCATGATGTTTCTACAGTAGCCCTAAACGAACAAACTGCTCTGCGCGTTTCGTAAATACGTTATGTCTTTCGGCAAAGGAGCGAAAATGTTACAACATCTTAGTCCTGTGTCAGTCACCGTAGTGCTTCGAAAGGGAGGGGTGAATTGATCTGTTGGTTGCAATCTGCAACCTTACCACTAGATGCCGGTAAATTCTCCACATTGCTCCTTTAAGTATAAACATAAATGAGACAATTGTCGGTTGTTGTGTAGTAAAAGAAAACAGCTATAAAAAATTTTGTACATTAGCAAATTTGGCAAACACAACACTTAAGCAAAAGTCTCCATTTGCTCTCTGTTTAATCTCACTGCTGTCTAAGAAATTGAGTAAAGACATATTATTTGTGGTGTTTCTTTCCTCACAGACTTGGACATGCCTCAGGAGTTGCAATTGAAAGATCCGCTTCTATTCATAAACACTAAAAGTCATGGAAAATATAAAAAGAAAAGGCAGCCACAAAAATATAATCTACAATATGATTCAGATGCTCTTAAACCTTTAAAGCTGACCTGTTTCATATTCACATTATTCAGATTTAATAAGGTCTAGTCAATATGAAATATGAATCTGTATTAATGTGGAATGTGACAGACGCTCTCAGTATATTTGCTGTATAATGGCGACACACTTTGCAGCAACCAGCATTGCTCTTATCTTTGTTATCCTATGTGCTGTTTTAATACACGCTAAAATTTGATTTTCATTTCATTACAAATAATATTCGTGCAAGGTACATTTCAAGTTGAAAGTTTCTGCATGAGCACAGCCAGTAAAATACACAAAAATGATGTGTTGCCATGTATAATAAGTAAAAGCTTGCATTCAGTTATAAAATTCGGTACAAATAATTATGGACACCTACTTTAAAGTGCTTTCTTTGTATTCTGCATTTGGCCTTTGAAAGCAGTCACCCTTGCCTCAGTCAAAATTTAAGCACCATAATTGTTCCAAAATCTTGTTAAGTTTTTCTGTTTCTGAAGACAAATGATGACTCAATCCCAGGAGACTGAATCTCAATTTTGCCCTTTAGATATTTGTTCAAATAAATTATCTTTCATTACACTTAAATCTGTTGTAGCAGCTGGGGATAATAATCTAAACACCATTTTGATGAGGAAAATAACTGGTGATACAAGGAGATGGGACAGTTTGGGGGATTGTAAAATGTTTTACATGGAGATTGCAGTGCATTATTTTAGGGAGGCGACAGATGTGCTTTTGATTATGGAAAAATTAGATATGTGGGGATGAAAAGAGACTTAGATGATGAGAGGAAAGAAACATTATGGTTTTGGTGAGGGCAAGCTAAAGGGACTTTTTTGTTTTTATTACAAAAAACAACAACATTTGAAAGGCAAAGATTTAAAGCAACTGTTTTAACTGTCCTCAAATCACAATTCTTATTTGCAAAACTTGAAAAATGTGGATATTCACAAAATAATGTGTAAAGGGATAGTTATTCCAAATAAATAAACATTTTGTAAGTATTAACTCGCCTCCTTGTCATTTAAAACCTGTATGATGACATTGTTTCTTTGCATTACAAATAGAAGAACGTTTTAAGATTAATAGAATTGCCAGATTTGGATGGACCATCCCTTTAAACCGAGACTGCAATTTCATTGGAAATTATATTGGAGACACACTTCTAACAACCTTATTTGATCAAATCAATTTTAGACCGTCCTTTACTGAAGCACTCTTGTAAATGAACTATAAAAATAGCCAACAAAACAAAATAGATTCAATCTGAATCTTCAATCAATTTAATTAAATTGATTTAGGACTGTTTGTCATACCAGTTCGAATCAGTGAGCGATCAGTGTTATTCTGTTCACATCTCATTCCGTCTGTCCTTTTTTTTATAGGTCACAGGCATGATCATGGGCTCCTGGGAAGAGAATTTGGGTCAGTCGAATCGTTCCGTGTTGGGGCTTGAAGGGCCATCAGACATATCCAGTTCCCTCTTCAATCTCAGCAGCAGTTATGGGGGTACAGAGGCTTTTCTCTGGCTCTTTCCATCAGAGAACGTGACATGGACCACGACAAGGCCGACGATGCAGCCTGTGGCCCCTCCACGAGTGCGGGACCAGGCCTTGGCCCAAGCGGAGATTAGAGTGCTGGGACTGGTGCTGGCCCTCACAGCTCTGGGTAACGGGTTTGTGTTGTGGGTACTGCTGCACAGGAAGAAACATCATGCACCCATGCACCTTTTCATGATCAATCTGTGTGTGGCCGACCTCGTGGTGGCTTTATTTCAGGTAATTTCTTCCTAACCCAATTACAAAATGATGTGTGCTGCAAAAAATGAGGCCGGTTAAGTGATAGTTGACCTGCATGGACCTTTGTTCATTATATGACTATACATTTATTAAAGGTGCAGTGAACTAGGACCACAATTTTAACTCGAGCTTTTGTTATATAAGAGCGAATCGTATTCAAGCGAACATCCTGTAAGTGTCAGATCTGAAAACGCACTTGTTACTGAAATAACAACTGTTATTGACACCAGGCCCAGCGAATGCCAGGTCCTGGAATGCACCTGTCATAGATAGGTTGAACACCGCCTCCACAGAAGAATATCAACGCCTACTTCTCTAGCCCCGCCCACTGGTTCGCACATGACAGTACTGAACACAAGCTGCACGGAACCAGACAGAGCGAGTGTAAGCGTCATGCCGTTAAAGATCGCAAAATATTGTGCAGTGCCTGGTTGAGGAAGAACACAGTCGCTGCATAACCTTCCTTCGGATTCCGACAGCAGGAATGCGTGGTTCAAGTTCATTTTTAAAGACGTTCCAGCTCACGTGGGGAAAACAGTGAGCGTTTGTTCGCTTTGTTCGCTGGCCGGTCTACCGTTTGTTTATTTATCATGAAAACTATAACATTTGAGACCCGCGATCGTGGTGATCTTCTGTCCGGTTCGCGGGTCTTAAATGCTGACATGTACGGTCATATATCACTAAACACCATACAACTATGGGCTATACAAACACATCCGGGAAATAAGTCCGTAAATTTGAGTAAAATCACGTTACGTGTCTAACCAAATTCACAGAAGGCTCCAAACTAAGTCAACGACGCAAGCTGCTATCCAATCACAGCAGTGGGCGTTTACTTCCAAGTCATCTGTGCGGCCCGTCCTTAAAAACCGAGCGTTTCTCCAGCCAGCCTCAAAACCAGATTAGAAAATAGCTATTACTTATTGATTTTGATGTTTTCGAATGTAAAAACCACGCGAACGTCATAAGTAGACGTCAGACAATAATAAAACAATAAAAATGGCCAGTTCACTGCACCTTTAAATGTGATTTAAGCCTTAGACGTGGGAAACTGGTGTGTCAGCAGGGCGTGCACGTATGTGCTTGAATCCAATCAGCAATTTAGATCATCGAGTCATAAATTTCCCGAAACTACCAAAATTGCACGTGAGAGTGAAATACAACCTCTTTATTTTGCCCGCAGGTTTTGCCACAGTTGGTGTGGGACATTACCGAACGCTTTCAGGGCCCCGACGCTCTGTGTCGCTCTGTGAAGTACTTACAGATTGTCGGGATGTTTGCGTCCTCCTACATGATTGTTGCTATGACTGTGGATCGGCACTATGCCATCTGCTGCCCCTTGCAGGCATATCGGGGAGGCGTGCCCTCTCGCTGGAACACCTCCATTGTGGTCGCATGGGGCTTGGCTCTGGTGCTAAGTTTACCACAGGTGAGCAACAAATTGTTTTAGAACAGCCCTGACTGGTTTGCTTTTGTTTCACATGTAAACAGCTAACCGGTTCTCAGCTTGTATTTTTATTTCAAGGGTTTTCACATTTTAACTCTCAACTCCACTCCAAGGTTTTCATCTTCTCACGGTCAGAGGTGGCCCCTGGGGAGTTTGAATGCTGGGGTCATTTTGCTGAGCCATGGGGACTTAAAGCATACGTTACCTGGATGACTGTATCTGTGTTCATATTACCAGCATTAATCATCACTGTCTGTCAGGTATATCTAGTGCATTCTCTCACTCCCAACACACTTTTCTTATTAAATATGTACTGTAGATTTAAAGGGATAGTTCAGCCAAACGTAAAAATGCTGTCCTAAATTACTCACTCTCTTGTCATTTTAGTATCTGAACAATGGCGGTACTCATTCACTGCTACTGTATGGATACAAAACCAATGCAAATGAATGAGTACCGCCATTGTTTGTTTACCAACATTCTTCAAAATATCATCTTTTGTGTTCTGCAGAAGAACGAAAGTCATACAGGTTTAAAATGAAAAGAGACTGATTAAATGATAGCATTTTCATTTTTGGGTGAACTAGCCGTTTGTAAAAATGTATTTGTTGTTTCAACTTAAAACATTAAGTTACCCGGCTGCCTTAAACTTTTTAGTTAAGTCAACATAAAAATATGAGTTATTACATGAATTTAATGCAAAATTGTTAACAAATGTTTTGAAGTTGAATTAAGTACAAATTTTAAGGCAGCTGGGTAACTTGATTTTTAAAGGTAAAACAACAAAGCATTTTTACAGTGTACTGTAATTCCTTAAAAAAATTCCATCCTCCGTTTTCAGCCTGAGCTCACAGGAATTCGTAACTGTTTTACGAAGTGCCTTATTCATATGAATTCGTACGCCGTAAACCGTATAGAAATGATTAGAATTAGTAGAAAAAAGAAGAAACAATTCTGAAGCCCCACCCATAATCCTAACGTCACTGGCGCGAAAGCAAATCGTACTGAAATGTATGTATGAGATCATAATTTGTACAAATTAGTCCAAATTAGCCACATTGTAAAATAGTTACACTTTTTTGCTGGGAGATTGTGGTGCCATTTCTCTAAATGGAGGTAAATTAACTTAAAGATTTGAACGTACAATCTTTCACACTTGAACAAAAAATGTTCACCAACACATTCTTCAACAATTTCAGTGACTCACCCCATTTGCTAAAACCTTGGCTTCCCTACAGCAGAACATCAAAACCACTTTGTCTGCTTTACAAATATTTAACCAAGACCTTTCCGGCTGATGCTTCCGGCTTCAGCAATTACCAGAACAGCCTTTTACCACAGGCTTTCTTTTACATTTCTGTGACTCAGCATCTTTCTTTGTGGATTTAAACAGGCCCAAAGCTCTTTGACAGCATATTGTCAAAAACAGCACTTAAAAAGCCACACTAATTTTGCCAGATGGATAGACGACGGTCAGTGTCTACAAGCAATTTTTAGTTTTCATAAAGGATGACCATGATTGGATTTTGGCATTCTTTGAAGACTTCTCATCTGTTTTATATTCTAGGTGCGCATTTTCAGGGAGATCCATGACAATATCTACCTGAAGTCGGAGCGGTTGGTGACAGCGGAATTTAAGAGGAGCTCCGTATTCTTCAGCTTTGCTCATCTGGAGGGTTGCAGGGGAAGGGTCAGAGAAAGAAACAGACAAAGCAGACACAGCCATCATATAGACAGCGGTGTCAGCCAAGCATACTGCAGCCCATCTCAGTCCCCTTCCCCTCCCGAACTCCAAAACTTGCACAGTAACTACACTCAGACCCCAGCCTGCAGGAACTCTATCTGTGAGCCCTGCTTTGGGCCACTCCCCTCTTCAGATAGCCCCTCCCCTTCCATCCCACCTCACCTGCAAATCTCTCCCGCCCACAATGCCAACCACATCCCTGCAACCGTCCATTCTCAATCGTTGGCAGCCAATAGCGTGGGCACAATATCTAGTGCTCCTTTTTCATTGGCTGGACAATTAAACATGTCTGGGGCTTCTGAGATGACGTTTCCGGATGTGCTTCCAGATGCTCCGGCTATTCCTCTTCATGCTGAGTACTCACATCCGCCACCTCTACCGGGTGTGACTAAGGCCATGTCCAAGACGGTCAGGATGACTCTTGTCATCGTACTGGTCTACACCATCTGCTGGTCTCCTTTCTTTATTGTTCAGTTATGGGCAGCCTGGGACCCCAACCCACCTGATCAAGGTCAGATTGAAAACAAACATCATATTTTATATAGGCGCCAGTTGTCACATGGTTTACTCTAGTGCAGTGGTTATCAAACTTTTCAGATCAAAAACCACCTTTAATAAAATTAGCTGTTCCAAGTACCACCTAATGACCCCCATAGAAAACACAGATAAAGACTCAAATTAATAGTAGAACTGTGACTCTTTATCTTTACACCTTGTCCTCCAATTCGAATGTATTATTAATAATACAAACACTTTTTTATTTACTAGCTGTTTTCAAACTAAAGAACATGTTTTTTCCACGTTTTTCAAGTTAGTCAGCAGTAATAGGGGACACAAAACACTTTTCTGTACTGTAAACAGCACTCTGTAAATGACTATAATGGGGGAGTTATTAACTTTGATCGGACTTGCAGAAAGACTACAAAACTATATTAATGACAAACAATGTGGAAAGAATAGGCCTATTTAACACAGAAGATAAATAAATAAATATACTTTACTGCAGCGGCTTTTGTCAAAGCGCCACGTCAAAACTAATCGCAATGCTAGCTTCATTGATTTAACCTCGAGTAGTTAGCGCTTTATTAGCGGTTTACAGCAATAACAACAGCTTTAAACAGCGGTTCAAGTGCAGAAATACATAAGAAGCTTAATTTGCACGCAGCTTGTCAGAAGAGAGATCCACAAGCACCTGTCTCCTTCCACTCTGTGTCTGAGCTGCCCGTCACGCATCTGAGTTACATCGACCAATGACAAATAAACAATAATTCATACAACTATATTAAAACTGCACATAGGCTGAGATATATTGCGTATTTATCGATCATGTATTAAACATTTGAAATTGTATTTAAAGCACGAAATGTAAATTAATATAGTTTTTAATTTCCTGTCGTGTCACGTACCATCGGGGTCTCTTCAAGTAGGCTACCACTAGTGGTACACGTACCACAGTTTGAGAACCACTGCTCTAGTGAATATCTCTGGGTAGCTTTTTTAGGTGTTGATTACCAGAGAAAATGTGCGCTATTTGCTAAGAACACAGCTAGAAGCTGTCGTGACAACTTTCGTGACAACTTGCCGTGATGTGACATTTATTAAAATCCTCTAAGTACACACAATCCTTATTATGTTGCGCACTTGTGGTTCAGTGTTTACTTTGTATTCTGTTTAGCCGAGAGCTAAAGCAAGAATAAATTTGAAGTTTTAAACCTCTTCAAATAGAGCACAGCAGTTTGTTTGGGAAGAAAAATGGAAAAAAGTTTTTTTCTCTATAGAGAATTTGATAGTTGATAACATTTAAACATCCTACAACATATTCTCATATGACTTGATATGTATATTTGTCTATATAGGAATATACCTTTTATGTTTTATAAATATTTTTGAATGACTATAGCTTATATGGTTTTTATGGTACAGTCATCTCTGTTGCGTTCTCAAATGCCGGAAATAGCATTAAATATAAGCAGTCAGTCACTGTACGGTAGATTCCAGCTGTTTGTTTTAGTCCAAGTTCTTCATAAAAAGGCAGCACTTCATTTTCAATCACTCACACCATCACTTTCTAACATGCTACTGGTAAAAACCAAACAAGCAATACATTCCTCAGGAATATTCTCCAAACAGAGGTGCCTGTTCTCAGAATTCAAACATTCAGCAAGTCCAACTGTAATGAAGAACACATGAAGCAGTTTAAGTTCTTCTGGTGTGTTTAAAGATTGCAGGCTGTTGTGTTAGAGCTCATGTGTTCTTTCTTTTTTACACCTGACTGTTGGGTAATCTCATTGGTATTTACACCTCTATATTAGCCAGGACCGGTTATTGAGTAGAGCAGCATGACAGAAACCAGCACAGTGCTCTGTGTGGGGAAATTATACTCAAAAACCTCTAAAGATGCGAATCAGTGTTAAAGTGAATCTTTCTTCCAGATGCAATCGAACTTCATAAAATCATTTGATAATTTTTTGGTAGATGAACAATATTGTCAATTTTATCATTCACATAAACACCTCTGCATTGTTGCATTTATGTAACAATGCAGAGTAGTATATACTTGTACTATTTTAATCCTTGGGACTAAATTGACCAACTTTTTAGTTTCTAAAAGTGTAGTTTTAAGTGTAGTTTAAGTGTAGTAAACTTCAGAGTTTGCAAGTACATATTAAAGTCCCAGTGAAATAAAAAATGACAATTCTTATTTTTTCATGAAATATCGCTGCGTTTATAGTAAATAGCTTATCAATGTGGCTCATTTTCTTTTTAAAATTCAAGTACCCTCATAATCATCAGTTAAAATCTGAAAATGCACTTCCGCCCTGAAGTGACTATCCATCTCAAGTGATGTAAATTATACGGCTTGGCCGCTGCCAGCTTCATTTCAAAATCAATGCAACAGCTGTTTTTACACATCCAATCAATTCGGAGTGAAAAACGCGAGCCACGGCTACTAATTTTCTCCTTTCAAATTTCTTTTCACTCGGAAATGTGTCAGAATACGGAAGTAAAAACGATCACAACTTCCGGTTCACGGTGACTTTAAGTAAAAAATATGCCTTCTAATTTTTTGTTTAAAAAAACTATACTTATATCACACTCAAAAACGTCTTGTTGTAAGAGATTTATTGAACACATCCTTGTTGTGAATAGCAAACAATTTTAAAACCTAAATTTTGCTGTGGTTTTCCAAATATCAGCCTTCTTCACAAAGAAAAACATTACATTCATGCATTTGGCAGACGCGTAATCCCTGTGTAATCCCTGGGATCGAACCCATGACCTTGGCGTTGCTAGCGCCATGCTCTAGCCACTGAGCTGTCAAAACAGTCATCATTGTTATCATATTGCACTTTTGCAATGGATTTTGGAAGCACATTTCATCAAAAGTGTCAAAAGTAGTTCATACTGTTAAAAAATCAAATTTTGCACACACAGAAAGTAAGTTACACAAAATACAGTATTGAATGCAAATGTACTGGGGTCTCAAGGTTTAGATTTACCTTCATTTCTCATGCAGGTGCTGTCTTCACTATCCTGATGCTGCTGGCCAGTCTGAATTCCTGCACTAACCCGTGGATCTACACAGCCTTCTCCAGCAGCGTATCACGTGAGCTGCTTGGCCTGCTGCGCTGCAACACCACGCTATCTCCACGCCGAGGTTCACTGCCGGACGACTCCACCACCACGCACACGTCCACCACCACAAAGGACTCCATCTACTGACCTCCACCTACTCTGGAACACATGCATGCATGCCGACACACAACTGAGGTCCATGAGAGCAACTGACCTGCTGGGCTGGTTCAAATACAGCGAACTCAAAAATTTATCAGATTCAGGTACCTGGCGAAAACACAATCTGAACTTCGACTGCTACATCGTAAAGATAGCAATCAGGTACTGAGACTAAATTGTGTGGCTTGTAGACACAGTGACATTCATCCACATTTCACATGTTATCAGACTGGAGTGATCTGTGAATGCTGATGAACACCTTGTGAAGCCCAACTTATCGAGACTGAGGAAGAGGATGGAAGTGAAGGATCCGAGATTCATCCCGACATTCCTTAAATATCTCAGCTGAATGGTCTCAAAGATTTGGGTCAAGGCGTTATCAGACGTTACAGCACAAAGGAAAAGTGCAAAATGCTGGGGATGGGACAGAAAACAAAATGCGATCAATGAATGGACAAAAGGTTATCTTGCTGTACTTCGAACATCTGCAGAAGACCAGTGGCAAGGTGCTGCAAAGCAGACTGTCATACATTATGAGGAGCGGCATCTTAAGATGCTGTGATTTATGATACAATGCTTTCTGTTTTCCTGGTACGCATAGATGAGGTATAAATAGATTGCAGGAGATGGTGAATTGGATTAGTTTAGACTCCAGATTATTTGAATACAGGATATTACGTAAAACATTAGAAGTGCTGACAGTTTCAAAAGGAAGGTGGTACACCGGGAGTAAATCTACTGTACGTGTAACAACCACATTGCACAGTTGTCAATAAATCCCATCGTCTGTTTTTATTAAACATGTCACTTTAAACTGGTTTAATATTCCAAAGCATACACTACACTGTAAAAAATCAACTTAAAAACGTAAGTTAAAAAGCTTCATTAAATGTTTAAGTTAAATCAAATTAGCTTTATGAGTCAGTTGAACATAAATTATATTGAACTGGCTTTGTATTTTACAGCTGAAGTCAGTTCAGTATCATTTAAAGGTCCAGTCAGTGAAATCTAGCGGCAAGGTTGCGAATTGCAACCAACCGCTCACTCCACCCCTCCCTTTCAAAACACTGCAACGGCTGACAGAACATGGTGAATTACATGCAAGGGGACCCGCGGTGTATGTAGATAGAAATAGCTCGTTCTAAGGTAATAAAAACATGACGCTTCACTGTGTAAGCTCTTTAAACACCTCTGAAGGAAAGCTATGTATATTATATTGCATTTCTATCAATAGATCATCCCAAAAATGACCCACTGGACCTTTAAGTTTAATTGATTTATAAAGCTAATTTGATTTAACTTTAACATTTAAGGCAGGTCAAATTTGTGATTTTTCTACAGTGTACTGTGTGAATAGAAGCCAATATTGACAGTCTTGTAAAAAAATCTCTTGAAAAACCAGATGAACAGATTTTTTCTTTTTGTATGTTTGGGGGAGAATAATTTACTACAGATGGATTAAAACATGTACATATAAAAATAGTAAAGGTGGCAACATTCCAAGAGAGACGTTATTTGTACATTGTGTATATATCCATTTCAAAAACATGATGAAGAAAGTGTGCTTGAATATATCTCTGTATACACTAACCAAATTCACTTTACTCGAAACCACAGGCGTGTCACTCTTTTATCTCTACCTCCGATATTTGTTTGATTTGTGTTAAAACAGATTTTATTGCTTTGCATTTCAGGACCTTTTACACACTTCAATAACTTATATGTACAGAAAACTTCAACTTTTAAGTGCCTTATTAAATTAAGTATAACATACATTTATGTTCATAACTTGGGTCAGTGCATATATGAATTCAGCATTTGTGTATGCTGAAGCTCATCAAAGGTTCATTTCAATTTTACGTTTATTTTCTAATCCACCTCTTTAAATTATTATTAGAAATGTGACAATGCACGGTGTCTGTCCTGTACAATTTGGTCACCTGTAATGTTTTACTTAGTAACATTTATTTATTGATTGTCTGCCGTATGATCTGTTCATTTAACTGTAAACTACGAAGTATAGTAGATACTAGTAAATATATAGATTAAACAATGGGAAAATGCTGAGAGCGCTTACCTGCTATTTATCCTTTTGGCAACTTTCATCCAAACATATGAACAAATCTGATTATTTAGCTCTAAAATACAATTTATAATAAATTATATTTTATTTGTAGCTCATTTTGTTGTTCTTTCCTGAGTAACATGAGCACTCCAGTAAGGAATTGTGGGTCACATGCATTTATCTCAATGGCCAAAAAAAGAAACAGATCATATTGCGCTCAATGAAATGCATTAGATATTCATTTCCAGTGCACAAAAGGAAGAGTCTAAAGGACTGAAGGAAGTGTCCGCACTGTTGACTAGCACATTTTATCTCAGAAAGACTGGTGCCACATCTGGGGTAAAAAGGTGGCACTGTGTACCTATCATTTCTTATGCGATGAAACCTCCCATCTTTTTTAAATCAAGTAAAAAAAAACATGACAGTCTATGTTTGCCTCACTGCACTCCAGGTGAAAAAACACACATGACTGTAAAAGGAGATATATAAATCCTGCTGTGTTTTATTGAAAAAATTCACCAGCTTTTTCCACCGAGCATAAGGAGATTCTTACACTATAATGTAATTTAAATAACTTAAGAGTTTATAAGGAAATGACTCATGATTACACAGCCACATCCTTAAATTCTTCAAATCTTTAAAGGAATGTAATGCTGAAAGGATCATTTTGTTTACACTTTTAGGGGAAAAAAACACTGTAAAGCATTCACTACCTACTGGATGCTTTGCCGTGTACTTTATTGGAATTTGTTAAAGTTTCAGTTTAAATCGAAATAGTTAAAATGTAGTAACCATGACCTCGCCATATCATGATGTATATGAATATTGTCTAGATATCATCTTAAAAATCATCTTGAATATTGAAGTTATTAAAAATGTTGTACCATTTGTCTAATCAAATAATGTAAAAGAGATTCAATACATTTCACCCTTAATTTGTTATGCTGAAAATAAAAGGCCAACTTAGTATAGCACAATGCATTGTGGGATACAACATTCTGTGCAGCAGCAGATCATGTTATAAACGGTTTCAGCGGACAGACGGTTTCAACAACATAAACAAAGCTTAATTTCCGGTAGACCTCCGCAAAGAATTACTAACTGTTGAGTAGTTTTAATTTAACTTTATACAATAATATACAATAAAATATGAATATGAATTAAATCTAAAATAAATTGTTATTATAACCAAACAGACCGGAAGTTAACTCTGGGCCAGCGTGTGCGTCAGATGAAACCGTCTATGCGGCAAAAGTATAAAGAGTATCACAGTTTGTTATTCTAAACATAGCCAGAGACTGCAAAGAGCCTGGCTTCTCTCTCACACACTCCATGCACCTCTGAAAGATGAAAAGCCCCATTTAAAAGAAAACTCTTCATGACTGCTACACCGCTTGCAGTGTCTCAAATGAATGACCTGAGAACAGCTACAACAAGTATTTTTGGAGACTGGGTAAAAATGCATTTATACCAAAGATACTCATCATGCCCATGCAGACCCTTTGGGGCTCATGCCCTTCATATGAAACTCATTAACGAACATCTGTCAGCCAACTGTGCTTGCAGTCATATCACATGCCATGTTTACTACCAGCAAAACAAAACACAACAAGTCACAAGGTTAACAGGAATTAAGAAGAGCAAGTTCAAAGAAAAGGAAAGCGGGGTAAACTGTGCCACTTTTTAGTTTAGTTGTCCTCTGGGCCGTAAGAAATAAGAAAATGGTTAGCTTTAAAAATGTCAATGCAAACATTATATCACAAAGATGTTCTAATCAATGATGTCACTGTGCTCTGTGACAGCGGTCATAGTGCGAAAATCGATCCACTAAAAGATCAGGTTACGTTGGACATGATGTCAGGGTCAATGAACAGAGAAAGAGAACAAACGTGAGCTGTTAAACTGTTTCTCCACTGAGATCAGACCTTTCACCAAAAAGTACATTATGTAAGACAACAGGGAAGGGCTGTAGAAAGAAAAGCAACACACAGTGAATTATAAATCCCATCCTGTGCTAATGGAAAACACAGCAGATTAAATTTGAAGAGTGCAGGCCAGGTGGCGATCAGAATGTTTTCGGTTATAAAAAGACAGGAGATGATCCATTATGATCTAGTTGCAGTTTCTGTATGAAAGAACAGCAAGAGGTAAAAACAAGGATGAGGTAAAGGGGGGATGGAACGGCTCTCTCAGAAATCTCTCATACTGAGCTGAAGTACAGATACCATCAGAACAGGCTTCTTTTAGTCTAGGGAAACATGACAAATGGAAAACCAAAACTTTTATCTTCTCGCTTTGGAAATTTTCAGCTGGCCAAATATTTGGATAGATTTCAGAGATTTAGATATGCCTGATATGCTTAAGATATGCTTGTCATGTGCATGACAAGCGACATTTCAAATGTGTCATTTTTCTTGGCATGTTGATGACCTTCTTAAAGCGATTGTTCACCCAAAAATGAAAATTCTGTCATCGTTTACTCACCCTCTTGTCATTTCAAACCTTTATGGCTTTCTTACTTCCGCAGAACACAAAAGAAGATATTTTGAAGAAAGTTGGTGATGGCCCCCCGTTCACTTCTATTGTATGGGCACAAAACCAATGCAAGTGAAAGGGGCCAGTTACTAACATTCTTCAAAATATCTTGTTTTGTGTTTGAAATGACAAGAGGGTGAGTAAATGAGTAGATGACATCATTTTCATTTTTGGGTGAAATATCATTTTAACTTTTTAAACAAGTAGCCACCAAAACCACATTAAACATTAAAATAAATATCAACACCAGTAGTGATAAGCAGTAATTACCCACAGATGACCCCAGACAAAATAGGCATTTTACATAGAGCAGGAACTAAAAATTTAATGAAAACAATACACTTCTACTGTATAAAAAAGAAAAAAGTAGAACAGAAATAGATGTCTGTATTAATGGGTCAGGTGTTGGCGGAAGAGATGTGTTTTTAGCCGATTCTTGAAGATGGCTACAGAATCTGCTGATCTTGTAGCAACATGCAGATCATTCCATAATTGTGGAACAGATCCAGAAGGTACGTGAAAGTGATTTTTTACCTTTCTGGGATGGCACCGCAAGACGCTGTTCGTTAGCAGATCGCAGGGATCTAGAGGGCAAATTATTTTCCATACACTAAATGTGAAGCAGATATGTAAATATATTTTTGACAACACCTATTTTGATGCATTATTACTTTTTGAGCAGTGTCAGGTTTTTAAAATAGCCTAACTCTTATGTACTTGTAACTGTAGTGGACAAAAATGTCCATGTCATGTGAATATATATTTTTAATTTTCACTTTAACTTTGACTTTTTTGTCCAAATCATTCAAGATCATATAACATTCATTCATTATCATAATTGTAACCTTTTAAGCAACTTCGTGGTTAAGGCTTTTGAAAATCACAAAATTTAGGTCCCCTATCAACTTAAATCTATCTGTTGGCAGAAGCTTTATTGAAAAATCTGTTTCTGATCGTCTTGACATTTCTCACCAATAGAGTCATTCTTTGTTGGTATCAACTCCCCCAGGAACAACTAACCAACTTCCACATGCTCAAAAGAACATTGCTTAAAAAGCTTTCAATTTAGCTGTCAGTTACTAGATTTTAGAGGTAAACTTTGTTTAAATATGATATTTGTAATGCAGTGTTCAACGTCTTCAGTAAGGGAAAGGGAGCACTGAGATGACTCTACTGACACCTTGTGGCGTATGGAAGCATATTGTAACAATATTCAATTTAGAAAGCAATATGTAAAATGACAATGCATTTATGTATTTAAATATACATTTTAATAACATACGTGCAACATGAGGTGCAAAATAAAAATGATAATTCAATAAAATAATTTACATTGGTCAGATCCCATAGTTTTAATATGCAGCCTAATTTAAACAGACATTTTAATGCTTTTTAAGTTGCAAAATTTAAATGAACATTCCATGGATTTATTAAATATAGTTTATGATAGTCAAGCAAAATTGTAGCAAAGCCGTTTTCCTGAATTTATTGACTACTTCTTCGGGGTTTTTTTTATTGCCAACATACAATTTTTTTACTTGCAGCTCATTTTATCTAAACTATACACACAAAAACCCAAAACATCACACATCATTTGCAAAAGCAAACATTTCATTTAAAACTAGTTTAATTTAAAATTTTGTAGTAACTCTACACACAACCATGCAAAGATTAGCCAAAGAACAGATACACTTTAAAAAAAGGTGCTTCAAAAGGTTCTTCGATGCCATAGAAGAACCTTTTGGTTCCATAAAGAACCTTTCTGTTTTACAAAAGGTTCTTTGTGGCGAAAAAGTGTTCTTAAGATTATAAAAAAGTAAGAAAGAGATTGTTCTTTAAAGAACTTTTGACTGAATGGTTCTTTGTGGAACCAAAAATGGTTTTTCTATGGCATCGCTGCAGAACCTTTTAAGCACCTTTATTCTTAAGAGCGGATATTAAATGAAAAACACTCTTGTGTGTTTTGCATGTTCAGTGTACAGTGGAACTCGTAGTGTGTAAACAATAAAAATGTATCATGTTATAAATTACTCTTAACCTTTATGAACCAACGAGTACTATGGTTTCAACAAAGTTATTTCTACTAAAGAAAGTCACCTACATCTTGGTTGGATTGGAATTGACTAAATTAACAGTAAACTTGGGTAAACTATTCCATTAGGAACAATTATTCAAAATTCAACACAAATAGTCTTAGAGAAAATTACAGTTTTATTGAACATTTCATGAATGAAATTGCAATGACAATCACTGCAGGTGAATGGACTTGGTAGATCAGCTTATCCTTTCCTTTCTGCTTACATCAACCTCACCTGTCCCATTAGCTGGGATTAAAGAGAGAGGCATCATAAAAAAGGACATCAGACACTTGTGCTCTGCCGCAGCCATTCAAATGCAAGAACAGGCATTCTGGGATAACCCACTGACTGATGAAAGCTGCTCAATCCTTTATCAGTTACGTGGTGCAAAACCAGAGTACCTTTTTTTTAGATATGGATCAAATGAGTAATGCACATCATTCATAATATCTTAACACACTCGGCAAATTGTTCAAAATGACTTCTCGGAAAACCTTCCTAAAACCATGACAAATGTTATCTATAGTGAATCGAATGATTAAGCTACTGCTTTACCCCAATCTAACCAGCACCTCATTATAAGATTATTCTAGATAGGAAAATGACCAAAGAATGAACATTTATCTTATTTCACTAGGCATGTGACTATGCAACACAGATTATCTGCAGTAAACTTATTACAACGTTACGAATTAAATTTAAGTGGACAATACAAAATAAACACCTGAAAAACCATCACAATTTAGATATCTGAATCTTTCACAAAAAAATGAATAATTGATTGTACCATTAAATAACACAATGAAATCAATATTTCTGATCATTCAGGCCTCAATTTGTCAGACAGCTAAATAGAAAACACTTCAGATTTGATTGTCATTTTACAAGTTTTTTCTTTCTGACTTGTTGGGAAAGTTTGTTAAAGGAGTAGTTCACCTTCAAAATGAAAATTCTGTCATCATTTACTCACCCTCTGGTCATTTCAAACCTGTATGACTTTCTTTTTTCCGCAGAACACAGAAGATATTTAGAAGAATGTTGTTAGCAATCCCCCATTCACTTGCATTGGTTACAATAGAAGTGAATGGGGGGCTGTGCTATTCTGTTACCAACACTTTTTCAAAATATCTTCTTTTGTGTTCTGCAGAAGAAAGAAAGTCATACAGGTTTGAAATGACCAGAGGGTGAGTAAATGATGACAGCATTTTCATTTTGAAGGTGAACTACTCCTTTAACAATTTACAATAAAGTCCTATTTGTTTACATTAGTTAATGCTTTTTACAGCATTTATTCATCTCAAGTTTGTTGTCCATTCCATCTCCCACCAGGTAAATTAAAACATTTTTGGTCTGTCGCTCTCAACCCTTCGGTTGAACAGGGGGAGGAAATGGACAGCAGAATGACCTATTCACCATTCTTTTTGTCTTTTGTATGTCCTATCATTGACTCACAAACACTATGTCTATGACATGAGCATACAAACACAAAAATCTATCAAGCCCACCAATGAGACAGGAGAAAATTAAAGAACAGAATGATGATTTATGATTATAGTCCCTTCACAGTTGTGCAGAGTTATGTCAACTGCACCTCATGAGGACTCGCATTGTTGTTGCTGCTCTCCTGTGTGCCAATCACAGACCCGCGGTACGGCACCTCTATGATTCGAGGTTTGTCAATAATGCGGGCGCAGCGATTACCCTTCTCCACTATGCCGATGATCCACGCCTGTTGCCCATCGCCTGGCCCGCCATCCTGCCCCAGTGCTCCTGAAAAACCCAAACGACTAGACTTCATCTCGGCGCAGAATCGAGCCGCTTGCTCCCGTGGCAAGCAGATCAACAAACCACCTGCAGGAAAGACATGAGGATGATTTATTGTTAAGTGTGTATACATCTTTATGGTTTCTGTTTAACAGAAAATCGTACACCTAAAAATATTCCCATATTTCTTCCAACATGGGGAAGAGAGGTTTTCAGTTGGTCAGTTAAATAGACAAGTAACAACTGTAATTTGTTATTTCATGTTATTACATCGATGTTCTTAATTGTACATGAATTGAAAAAAAGTGTAAAAGCAAATGTTAAGATGATCATTAGTTCATCTTAAAGAGACTGTGTTTATCGATCGAGCCGCGCTGTGGATCTTACCTGATGTTTCAGATGAGGTTCCTTGCAAAAGTCCAAACAAGTTGCCGCAAGCTTTGCTCACTGCGGCCATTTTAGCAATAATAGGAAGGTTGTGAATGACAAAGGCGACATCATTTCGCTGCTGCTGGGCGAGATTACAGGCATGTCCAATGATCCCAAAGCCTGTGATGTCTGTGGCAGCGTGTGCATTAAATTTGTGCATTAAGGCAGCAGCTAGAGAGAGACAGAATGAGAACTATTTGTAACCAATACACAGGGATTTTATGTTGGCATATAAAGTTAATAAATCTTTATCTACTCTTGTCATTTCAATGGACAGATATAGGGCATTTGAATTATTACAAGGTTGTAAAACTAGGTGGCATGTGCTAAATATTGAGCCCATTGTTAAAATCAATCCATGCAAAGAATGCTCGTGCAATGTGGTACCAGTGTGATTGAGGGTGGCCATGTTGAGCATGGCCTCCTGGTAAGCATGCTCCACCTCTTCTTTGGTGATCACCAGCTTTATCTTGTTCCATTTCTCTGGCTGGAGAAAGACGGGGTGAAAGATCAAAAGATGTAATGCAAGGAATCATAAACAATCGTTCTAATGATATCAGTGAGTGAGATAAGGCAGGACTCACTATATCCATCCACTGATGTGCATTCACTGCTACTTGAGTTCCTAGAGGCTTTGTAAGAACCAACACATCTCCTGGTACAGCACTGTCAGGCCTGATCACAAATCAATGCACAAAATAAACATTTAGATGGGTTACACAATGCCCATATAGTTCATCTCTTTCCCGTTTAATGCAGGTAAGTGGTAATCTAATATTAGATGACTGCTTTCTGGTGGATGAACGGGAAGAAACTCACATGATGAAGTCACTGGGCTGGCACACAACTGAGGCCACCCCTCCGATTATGATCCAGGGATTGATGACTGTTTGTCCTCCAGTTACTGAAGTCCCGCCCTCCTCGGCCGCATCCCGGAAGCCCTTCATCATCAAAGGCATCACCTGCTCTCTCTCCTGAGAGTGCATTGGTACATAACACAGTAATTAACCATGTCGTGCACAGCTTCCCAAACCAGAAAAAACCTCACATAAACGTGCAGCGAAACACGAGCAGATCCCCAAATTAAAACTCCCTTTTCTTTTAAAAAATGTCAAATCCAAGAATAAGGAAAACCATGAAAGGAATGGATCAGACACAGAGAAAAGCAAATCTCACCTTCTCATTCATCTTCTGACTGATGCTAAGAAGCATAAGCATGTTATCGCACTCCGTGATGCCCATGGCATAAAGATCACTCAGCACATTCGCACAGGCAATTCGGCCCTGTTAAGACACCATGCTTGTGTTTAGCATTTCTTGTACTTTACATAATGAACTTTTCCAAAGTCAGCCACCCACCATCATGTAGGGATCCTCCACTAAAGGATAGAAGAAATCTGTGGTTTGAACCAGGGACAAACCTCCATGTCTCAGAGGGATGACACACGAGTCCATTCCTATACCTGCAGTCAAGGAATAGTTAAATCATAATATTTCTCACAATTTCAAAGATGCTTTATGTATTCATCCACATTTAGTTATGATGAAGGCCCTGCTTCATATATTTATTAACTCGCCAAGCTTTCAATGGTAGGGGGCATTTTTGATGGATTACTTATGGCCTGTTTTAAAGTGTCAAGCAATAACTGGGTGGGTCCATAGTTCAGATGACTGTATTATACTTGCCAGGAGTTTAGCAACACTATCTAAGCCAATGGGAAAGGGCATTGCTGACGTAGCTGTTTTGGAACCCTATCACATAAAACACGGCTATAAAAATACATAAAATCATACATCTACAGAAATTGAGGGAAATTGTGTTGTTTAATACTATGTCGCTTTATGATAAAATGCTGTACGTGTTGTTCCACATGTAGAAATGCGTGTGAATGCACATACTTAATATATTACTTATCATATTACTCCATCAGAAGGCTATAGACTTTATTTAAACATGTAATACATTTTGGGTTACTGATTCACTTTTTGATCTGAACTGTGCAAACAAAAAGCATTTCCCAATTTATAAAACCGGTTGGATAACTATCAAACAGCTACTAGACGTGTCTGCATGCACGCTTTATTAGACCAGTTTGACAGTAATGGTGTGAGTAACGTTACACGGTGACATGTCACGTGCATACTTTACCTAGTCTGGGACCCTGTGATGCTGAAACAAGTTGGCCGAATTCAGCGGTCTCGTCTCCAGCCCCCGAGCCCGAACCGCCCTCCTTTCCGGGCGGGCGGTCAGGCTCCAGTCCCTGCAGGAGTTTGAGCAGAGCCTCCTGCGGGACTTTGCACCCTCATCCTTTCAGATCAGAGAAGGCCGTCAGTCGGAAGCCGCGGTCTAGGCCGTGCTCCTCCGGGTGAAACGTCTGGTATCCCGCCGGGTAAAAGGCTCCATAACCTCCCGCTCCGGCAGAATCCCCTGAAGGTGGTTCAGACATGAATAATTCGATCTTTATTTATTCCTCATTCAGAATGAGAAAGAATGGGATGTGGGTGAAAAGACGAGCGACTTATTGGGATAGAAGTCAAAGAGCGCTAATTTGGCTGAAAACGTGTTAGACACTCGGTCAAAGAGACGAATGTGGACGAGGCGGGCTGACGGACTGAACCATTTCACCTAGCGTAGGGGGGAGCCAGGTTTCACTTTAGGACACGATTTGCAGATGTTTATCGCGCATGTACACCTTATTGAAATACTGCTTTTATACATGCATATGAAAATTAAAAAGAATCTCATAGTTAGTTAGTTAATTAAATGATATATATATATATATATATACATTTTGCGTCGGCCGATTATATTAACAACCACCTTGAATGTGAACCTAACCTCGTCCGCCATAGTGAGATCCGACCATCAATGATTTGCCATATAAACCACACTATGGATTTAATGCAAAAATGCTAACAGACTAACCCAGCTGTGAAATTTCAGAAAATATGTTCTTGTTTGTATGACCCACGCTTGGACTAAAACACACAGAAGAGTGATGATACTAGCACAATAATAACAACATCAATACAACTAACCTAAAACCAAAAACTTAAAAAATGAGTCAGGAAGGCTTTCAAAAAATGGATTTATTCCCATATTCAATGAATTTCATTGATATTTGGGACATTTCAAAATACAGAACTGGACCATGATGATGTCACACATTATTCATCCCAGTCTTTGTTCTTTTGAGGTTTAATATTAACAGCAGACATACAATTTCAAATTCTTGACACTTTGTTAGAAAATAAAAAACACCACCAACTTTTACTGTTTTGATTATTGTCATCATCTGATCCTTTAATCCTACATTGAAACAGTTCTGCGATTTATTTGCATATCAGAACAGAATGGAATAATGCCTGAATGTGAACGTAACAAAAACAGCAATGGTGGATTATGGACTCATGTCTTCTTCACTGCTGTATTAGTGGACTTCAAGCCTGGATGGCACTTTTGGTGCTGTAGGCCAGGTAGTACACCAAAATACCAATCAGTGCAGCCAAGACATCTGTAGACACCCAGGGACCATTCCATGCACCCTGCAATTTACAAATTCATTAATAAAAAGAACAAAAGCACAGAAGGTAAACAGAAAATACGAAATGCTTTGCTTGAAGACACACTGAAGTGCCTTTAAACCTTTTAAATCTTTGTTCAATGCATTGAGGTAATTTTCTCTGGAAACAGGAAATTAGGGCGGGACATATTGAATCCTTTTAAAATAGCCAATAGCGGGGACAGATAGTATATTGTAGAGCTTTTGATTGGTCAAAAAATTCGATGAAAAGCTGAAGTGCAGAATGATGTCAAAAAATGTTGATTAGTTTTGGTGGAACTGAGCGACTGTAAGTTTTGAATGCTTATTTCTATATCCTTTTTGTAACTTTTTGAATTGTCAATTTTTGAATCACACTAGTTTATAGATATCCTTAAAGCAACATATTCATACTAAAAACCAAATAACTTCCATTTTCATTTCATGGGACTAAGTAACAATACAATGCTTTGTGGTTATATACTTTTGAAAGATTTTTTGGGTTATAATCAAAGCACTTAAATCCACAGATAAAGACTTTGTTTACAATGCAGATCAGTATGTCTACTCACCCTGTGATCCACATTGACAGAGAACAATGGCTTGATGGCATCAACATCTTCATTATTTCTTTGAGCCTGAAACCATTGTTTATTATTAGCACTGCTGATTGAACATTTGGATGGATTTGCAGCTTTGATCAAGAAAATATAGAACCAAACAATTTCTGCATACCTTTCGTAGAGTACTGTAAGACTCCTCGTCGAAGAATTTAACCTGATATGTGCCTGAACTGGCCTGCTTGTGGGGAACACTCCAGGAGACCTGGTATTTACCAACATCTTGGCCTCTTGTCACAGGAAACTGTTTCCCGTTGACATCTGCATACAAGGCAACACTCTAAAAGACAAAGAGAAGTTTCTTTCAGACCACACTTCTGTACTAATAACTGAACACATATGTACTTCGTAAATGGGTTGATAATCTACTCACCTGTGCTCCGTTTGCACACGCAAGACTCAACTCAACTATGAACACGGTCTCAGAAGAGATGAGCGCGTCTGTCGTCGTGTATGAAGATGGAGAAATAACGGGATCTGTGCAAGTATCAGCTGGAGAAAGAACACAGTAAGTTAGTTACACTACAATTCCGTAACGTTAAGTTAGCCATCGCCATCCTTAAATGTAACGTTAAGTTAGCCATCGCCATCCTTAAAATGAATCACCCGAGATGTTGGTTATAAACTGAATGAATAAACTAAAGCAAAAAGTGCTTGAATACAAGCATAAAGATGAACGATGTATAAACGTGTGACAAAATCTTAACCAGTAAGTTAAGTTACAGTGGTCTGAGACACTTCCCTGTTAGCCTCTCTGAACGATCAACGAACAGTATTGTAACGTTATATGATACATTAATTTAAATATTATTAAATAAATGAAATTACCTGCACAAAGACCCAGACATAGAGCCAAAATAGCTGTAATAACTCGCACCATGTTGATCCCTTGACACTGAAATCCACAGCTTACTCAAACCTGAGAGAAAAAGACCAAACACGAGCGTCCACCCAATGAAAGACAGACAGACACGTCACCTCTACTGAAGAATGACGTGTATTTTGTGGAGGCGCCCTCTGTTGAAAGCCTCCGGTACTGCAGACCTATGGCCACGGCACGGCCCACGAATAGTAACAAAAGAAAATTGGGTGGAACATATTATGGTGTTTTTGGCATAGTAGATTTTCAAACTGCTTATGATTCCTGTGGACACGTTCAACCCTCCGTGGTAATTATTTGAACACCGTTCCATTACAAAACAATACAGTAATAATTAGGACAAATATAAAATAATAAACCAAGCCATCTGCAAATAAAAAAATATATACTGGACCCTTTCTTTCTGAGGCAAAGTAAATGTGAATGAATGTATTACATCTTGTGTCGTTCATAACAGTAGCCACTGACATATTTTGACAACTAGAAAATATAACAGCAGTATATACTTCTAAAAGCAGTAAAACTGTACATTTATCATCTTACTGTGATTTTTTTTTTCAATTCTAAACATTCCAGTTCATTACACTGACAAATTAAAATTGAAAATGAGAAACCTTTTTGAAATACTATGTGTGTTTTGAAATAAAAACAAAATAATATAATATTCACACTTTTATTGTTTTAAATCTCTCCATAACAATAGTATGTACAAATTGTTTTTTTATCATCACTTTGGCTGATAATACACAATATTAATACAGGCTGGCATGACTCCTCAAGAGTGCATATATCCAGAGAAACAATTACCACAGATATAAAGGAAACAGTCACTGTCAGATGTGTGCAGACGTAAAGCAAACATTCACACGTGCATTACATTACACTATGCTGTCACAGAAAGGCAGTACAGATGAGATTTCTTTAAAGCACAGATGAGATTTTTCTTTAAAGAGATACATACACTAAGTGTACTGGAACAAAGTGGTAACTCCAGAACCACAAGATAAAAATATTTGCTAAACATCTGTCTACATTAACAAGTCGATCCGCAGCAAGACTAAATGTCCAAAGTCCTCGGATGGTTCATGTCATGGTATATTTACCAAGTTCTAGATTTTTTCTTCTCGTTTCTATTGTTGTTAGAGTTCAGATGTTAAGAGAGCACGTGAACACTTCACTGGATACAGTCCATGACGTGAATCTGCAGGGTGTCCATGTCTGGTGCCTTGTACATACATTTGGGGCAGCGATAATCAGGCAGCTCATCTTGAGCATCTTCTCGCCTGCGTGCAGATGGAGGCTGGGCAGGATTGAACATGGCTGCTCCTGGGAATGGTGCTATAGAAGAGAAACAGATTTTTAAACCAAACATGGTAAATTATAGAGATATTATAATGCATTATTAATAAACAATAATTTCTTTATTGAACAATTTGATCTGGTGGTTTAAAATCATAGACTTTGAAAAAGCATTTTTACCAGCTGAAGGTGGTAGGAGTGGTCGAGGCCTGTAGACCTCCAAGTGTCTCTGTTGCATCTCCTCTATACGTGCTCTGTGAGTAAACCACAAGCAGATGATGTTAACCACTCATGAATGTTGAAAGACATCAGACAAAAATTACTACCAGATCCTCTGAATGAGTGGAAATACCTACAAAGCTGTAAAAATTGCTCTTAAATCATTTCTGTCATATGTCTTGTAAGGTTATGAGCAGTTTACAGGGGATGTGGTTTCACACTGGCATGACATGACTGATACAATTATGTTGTCATACCGTGAGGTTCCCTCTTGCTTGAGTCTATCTATCTCAGCCAGTGCTTTATTCAGTTCCTCCTGCAGCTCCTCTTTCCTCTGATTCAGTTTCTCTCTGGCCTCCCTCTCAGCCAGGAAGTCCATCTTATAGATATCTGCCTGCATAAAAAAACATATTATCGTGGTCACATGACTATATGAAATGATAGGTCTTCCAGGCCTACCATAGAGAATGTTAGAAAAAATAATAGATGTTACCTTTGGCAAGGTCCATCTGGTGAAAATATTTTATTTTATAAAAGGGATTTTTAGGTCATTTGACCCATCTCATACTATAACTCATACCTCTAAGCAACAGTTTTGATTAGAGGATAAAGAAAAGAGACTGCTTATGGCACGTTTCTAAGTCATCATTTGCCATTGTAAATAACGCAATAAATATAGCACTGTGGACGTTATACCGAGGTATTATCGTACAGTGAGATTTTGATATTGTTACATCCCAACAGGATAGTGTTTGTGTGTATAACATCATCATGTATTCTGAATGAGATAAATGATAAGTGATTGACACTTTGTATGAGGAGGATACAACATTCACATTTGGCCATTATGCATTTAAAGCACATTTGAGATACAACAGTCAACATTTGAGCAATTCATGTATTTCCCAGGAATCAAACCTATTTCCTTGCTGTTGCACATTATCATTGACCACTTAAGTAAAATAACCCTTAAAGGAACAGTTCACCCAAAAATGAAGAGTCAGGATTGACTACCCCAGTAGGGAAAAATGCTAAATTTCTTTGTTATGTTGAACACAAAAGAAGATATTTGAAGAATGTAGGAAAGCAAACAGTTCTGGGGCACTTTTGACTACAATTGTAATTTGTCCTAAGTACTGTTTGGTTACAGGCATTCTTTCAAATATCTTTCTCTGTGTTCATCAAAACAAAGAAATTTAAATACAGATTTGGAACAACTCGAGGGTGAGTAAATGATGACAGAATTTTTATTTTGGGTGAATGTCCCTTTTATTACTGAGCACATAAATCTTACAGCTACAGTTTGTAAAAACCACCGCTAGAGGACGCACGATCAAAACAACAACAATGGTGTAGCTTGATGACGCTGTGAAGGAGCGTGGAATGATGGCCATCAATCAGACGGGAACGAGAAATCTTGTAGTAATAAAGTTTTATAAATGTTGCATATAATTGTGGTCCATAAATAAGTGATTGCTCGAAACAAGCTAGTGGCTTGCTAGACACTACTTCTGCACATGTCCATGACACTGTTGTCATGCGGTTTCTACGTCAGTAAAGAAGTAACGCGGATATGACGCCATTGACAGGCGACTGCACAGCCCCGTGTCACTGTTTAGATTTTCACTGTGGCGATTTTCTCACGATTTACAAGTAGTTGGAAACATTTGAGATATTGTAAGTGCTCGGCTGAACAAAATATATAACAATGGCCTAGTGGTTTTTAGGATATTTTACTGCAAAATTGTTACAAACTGTACCTTTAACCAAATTAAGAGCTAGTTCTGAAACCCTGTTTCCAGATTTTATTTATTGATTTCATTTATTTATTCCTCGCATAGCTCAGGATTTTAAACTATGTCAAAGTTTGTAAACAGGGCTGCAAACCTCATATAAACTAAAAACCAAGACATTTTTTTTAAGGTTAACCACGAACTTCCATTGAACTTTACAACTGACATCTGACTTAGTAAATATTAAAGAGCAGCAAGTCCTATTTTGTGCATGCCCTATTTGTGAAAAGCGCTCATTTACATTATTAGCAGATTGACTAAAAAGCTATAATGGTAACATAAATAAAGGTGAGTATGTATGTGTGTGTTCACCTGAGCAGTCAGTACTGGTATAGTCTCTAAAGTAGCTCTCAACTGCTCAGTATCTTCCTTGAGTTTATCGATGAGATCCTGTTTCAGGGCCAGAGCTTTCTCAGCTTCTGCTAACCTGTTAGCAAGTGTATCCGCCTCTCCGCTCTGCAATGGAAACACCACACACGCACACTTTCCGTTTACATTTGTATATTCACAAACCAATCTTTGATGTATACAGAAACAAGCTTACCACAAACATGAAACCATGATAGTTTTCAAGTAATTTCGTTTTTGATGCATATAAATGAGAATTAAAAGGTAATTCTTCATTAACAGGCACTGAAAAAATAACAGCTACCTACCCGGTGATTGGCCT
Source organism: Triplophysa rosa (assembly GCF_024868665.1). NCBI lineage: Eukaryota > Metazoa > Chordata > Actinopteri > Cypriniformes > Nemacheilidae > Triplophysa > Triplophysa rosa. The sequence goes on along the minus strand of NC_079910.1, from coordinate 12,106,943 downwards.
GCTTTTCACTTTTCAGTTTGTTGTCATAGTCTTGGAACAGACAGGTGTACGCGTGCTGGAGCTGTGCCAACTTCCTCCTGCATGAGGAAGATTACAGGAATTGCTGGTCACTATGGCAATTGTAACAATAAAAAAAAGGAAGTTGTGTTTAATCCGGATGTGTCTGTACAATGAGACTAACCTCTCCTCTACTATGACCAGCCTCTCAGTCTTTAATGCAGCTTCAAGATTCTGAGTCTTCAGTAAAAGATTGTCTACGGTCACACTGTGCTGTTTCTTCTGCTGTTCCATTTCTCTCTCTACGACCTGCAACCGTTCGGTCTTCTTACTCAGCCTGGAAGAGCACAGCAAACAGCCCTTGAGCACACAGACCATACAAAACACTTACATCAACACACATCAACACATGCAGGGATGAACAGATTCACTCACTTATCCTCTAAAAGTCGTTTTTCTGCTTAGCTCTTCTCCAGCCAGTTTTTTCGTTCATTCAGCTCCCCGAGTAGGGATGTGACTTGAGCTCTAAGAGCTTCACTGTCCTTTGTCAGCTACAAACGAAAAGTCAGTATTATTTTTAGGAAGCTGCTGTTGAACATGTGTAGACACTTGACGGCTCAGTTTTAAAAAAGGCTGTCTCCGTGCTTGCTCACCTGAGCAAAGTCCTTCTCTTTCTGTTTAAGAAGAGCCTCAGTTCTGTCTCTCTGCATGGAGTTCTTCTGAAGACAGTCCAGTTTCTCCTGAAGCTCCCTGTATCTACGCCGCACCAAAAACACAAACACTATTAACCGCACAGCCCAATCTTACTTTACATAGAAATATTCTTTTCGATCATGCCTTTTCAACACCAATGAGGGGATGGACGTTCATGCACACATACACGGTTCCCCTCACCTGCCTTGCGTAGCTTGAAGCTGCTCAGTTAGTTTAGCCAAGTGAGAGCTAACCAGACACATGGGTTAAGGTATTAAGACAGAAAAAGAGCAAACTATTCACATTAAATCGAAGCAAAGCACCACAACCCTTACAACCCAGTACAATCCAAGCCAGCAGAGTTGAGTGCATGTAACTAGGTTATGCACTGCATTATCACGCCATTTAAAACCGAGGAAGACCAGAGAGTAAATATGTTAATATGTTAAGTACCGTTCTGCAGGAACAGTGAGAGAACATGTCTGCTGGACTGATACTTCAGTAACACCACCATTCTGAGAAAGAAAAAAGATAAAACAATTAACTAAACTGAGCTGAACTGAACTATAAACGATACAATGTAGATAATTGTTTATGTTGCATCACATTTTGACAATTGTAAATTATTGCATGGCTTGACATCACTTTTTGTGCTGATTTTTTGTTGCCCAGTCCCCATAACAAAGTAAGAGCACTCTGAACATTTTGCAATATTTTTGTTCAATAAGTTCAGTGGAAGACGATGAACCCTTTCATTCTTACTGTATATGTAGGGCTGCAGCTATCGATTCTTTTACTAATCGAGTATTCTACTGATTTTTCCATCGATTAATCGGGTATTTGGATAATAAGTACTTTTTCTTTATTAAAAAGCAATACTAAATATACAAGAGAAAATAAGACAGGTCTCTTAAAATGAGTAAAACAACTAATTTGTTTCCTTTTTAGAACAATTAGAGTTTTTATTGCTGAAATTGCATACATTAACATCTGTGAAAACTAAACCCATTTAGTACATTCCATTGCCATATTAAATTCAAAATGAAATATAATACAAATATATAAATAAGAAACATGAATAAAAATAGAAAGAATAATTTCAAAGGTAAACAACTAACTTCAGCTTATGCATGATGCATTTAGTTTATATAAATTAGTTTTAGTTTCTTTTTTTTACTATTAAATAGTAATAAATAGCCTATGACTTTTAATTTGGAAGGTTGTCAGAAGACGCTTATTTTTTAGCATGTCTGTTTCTTCACTCAAACAATAACATGTTTGTGAAATAAACTCTCAAGAGCAACTCTGGAGGTGAAGTTCATGTCCTCATTCAGCGCAGATGCAGACAAATTTATGAGCATCACGCGTGTAGCACGTTAAACTGTGCAGTTCATTCACGCAGACATGCAGAACAGACCGATGACGTGTAAATAACAGGATTCGGCGTCCACAAGTCCGCATCTAGTTCAATGCAGCCGGAAAACAAGTTTCACTCGCAAAATAGACTAAAACTAAGTAAAATAGCAGTTCACCATTTCAATAAGTTATCACTTATTTATCAGCATGAGATATATGTGTGAGCGTGTGAACAGACTAAAATGCGTGTGTCTCACAGTAAATGCGTAAGACTTGAGAGCCCTGTAACATGAACAGAGTTTAGCGGGCTGTGCGTCAGTAATAACAGTCCGTGGGGAAACGCAGAGCTCCGTGTGTACTGTAGTTAAATGGATTAAACAAAGCTTGATTTTTTGTATTCGAATAACTTGAGTTACTCGAGGAATCATTTCAGCCCTACTTATATGTACAGTAAATGTGTATGCGCCATGCCTTTACTGCAGTAAACAAATAGAAACAATGTTTTACCTGAGTGAGTTTGGAGCGTAACTGCTCCACAGTTGCAAGGAGGTTTTCTCTCTCTTTCGCATCGGCTGCTTTCTCCTTCTCCAGCTCTTCGTTTCTTCTTCTCAACACTCTCATCCCTTCCTCCAGTTTCTCTTTGTGGCTTTTCAGCAGTTTCAGAAAGTCATTAGAGCCCTCAGCAGGCTGAAAGGTAGAATGATGGAAGAAAACTAAATATTAGTTTAGGGAACTATGATCTTGGATTTTACTCAAAACACAATGGATGAAATGGATAAAATGCACAGTATATTGTATAAATGAGTTATTTTTTTTACCAAAGTATCTGGCACACATTGTTGCATTATAAAAGTTAAGAATGATGATACTTTACCAAACTTTGAGGCATTGGGTGTCTGTCAGTGTCTCCTTCAGCTTGATCTATCACAGCAGCTTCATGTAATACCTGTGTTATAACAGCAAACAGGGCCATTAACATTCAATAATATTGAATAATTGAATAATAACTTTCCACAAACTATGAAAAATCTAAATTAATGGTCACAAGAGGGAACCTACTTCAGGTGTGTCCATGAGGACATTCTTCTCTGTATTGATGTACTTTTGGCCTTGGTCCTGACCTTGATTTCCAGTCTCCTTAGGATGGTCAACGTTCGGACTTCCCGTGTGAGTGATGCTGTGGTTGAGCTGGCCCAACAAGCTCTGGTTTTCCTCCGCCAGTCGCTGCACTAAGGCTCTGGCCTCACGAAACCTACAGCTCAGAAACTCTCGTTCTTCTCTTGACCTCCTCTGCCATCCCTCCATCTCTTCACATCTTTCTTTGAGGGCATCGTTGCTTCGCTTCAGTGCCTCTGTGGAACAATTCAAATTGTTTATTGATTCAAAAGTTTAAGAGTGTGACCATCAGTCGCATCGGTTTACAAGTTAAAGGAACAGGTGTCTAGATTTCCCTTATAATTAATATCACTCTCTTGTCTCACCTCGTAGCTGGTGATTGTCTGTCAGGAGTCGAAGGACCACTTCATTTCCCGCTAATTCAGGAGGGACCTTCAGAGACCCCTGGGAACTGGCCATCAGTGACCCTTGACCTCCAGCCCCCACAGCCTCCTCTCCAGTCAACTCCCACTGCAGAGTGCAACCCCCGGACGGCTGCGGCTGGACCATGATTCTGGCCATAAACATATGGAGCTCTTTTTCAATACAGATCAGTTTTGCGGTGGTAATGTTAACGCGACAACACGTTTACAGAATACAGTCTGATGGATGAATTCCGGTTTCACTTTAAGTGTACACGAGCTGAAGGGGGCTATTCGCGGACACTCCTGTCCCTTATTCGTGTTAAAAAAAACACGTTTATACACTTAAATAACCCGTTTGCTTTCAAATTTACGATTACGTTTTTATGCGGCGTTAACGCTCCAGGCAAATAGGTTACACTTTAACAAAGTGTCAGGATGAATAACAGGTTAGCATTTAAGGTTTAAAATGTGATTTTAGTCTTAATTATCTCATTTCTTTAAAAAAACTTACGTCCTCTGATCACGGGAGATTTAAGTAAATCGCTCCGTGTTTTGTTTACAGGTTACTAACAGGGTTCAGCTAACGACACAACTAGCATCAGTGTTTTTAAAACCGCATAACATAAAAAATCACGTAATAACACGCTTCAAATTGTTCACATACACACTAACGATGTGATAAACAAATCTTAGGATGTAATGTAACGTGAATATTACCTTTTTTAAGACGTTAACACGTAACGTTACACGTCTCTGGCTAAACAGATCCGCTGTGAGCCGATTGACTTGTATAAGCAAACACGGCCCCGTTTAGAGTCAACCGCAGGCGCTCAGCTCAGGCAACATCTTCAGCCTCAACGGCATGGAAATACACAAACGATGTTGACAATGTAAATCAGGTAAAAAAGTGTCCACAGAAGATCAGACAGGTGCAGATTGTCGAGGAATTCCCCCGCGCTACTTCCGCGCTTCATCACACTGCGAGCTGCTTCTTCCGGTATAGTGGAATTATGGGAACACATACGACTGCAAAGTGTCAGAGAACTTCTTGAAAAGAGGTGCTTTTGTTTCTTTTACAAACGGTGTCTTTTAAATTAAAATAATCATACAACTAATAAAGAAATTACAAAGAAAGAAATTACAAAGAAATGAAAAAAATAGTTTTTGAGTTCATTATTTGGCTGCAGTGTACATACAGTTGTAAGAGGTTATAGAAATGATTTCTTTTTTTTTTTTGATCGGTCAATTTATAAATATCCAGTTGTATTAAAATAACTACATAATACATATACTCACGACATTACTAAAAGTAAAAATAATAAAAGTGCTTATTGTAACAATTACAGGCTGAGGGACGATGCCACATGGAGAACTGAAGTTGAATTGGGTTTATTGCAGGGTTAACAGGTCCAACTAGTGCACAGAACATAATACATCTAGACCTGACCACCAAGACAAAACACAAGGGTTACATGGGTTTTGTCCTGAAACATCTGGATAGACCAGGGACCTATGTGAGGATCCTGTTAGTGGACTTCATCTCTGCTTTCAACACCGTCATCCCATCACTGCTCCAGACAAAGTTAATCCAGCTATCTGTTCCTGGCTCTATCTGTCAGTGGATCACTAGCTTTCTGACAGACAGGCAGCAGTTAGTGAGAATGGGGAAACTCACATCCAGCACCCGCACAATCAGCACTGACCCACTGCTCTTCTCCCTGTACACCAATGACTGCACTGCCCAGGACCCTTCTGTCACACTTCTGAAGTTCGCAGACGACACCACACTCGTTGGCCTCATCCAGGATGGTGATGAGTCTGCGTACAGACAGGAGGTTGAGCAGCTGGCTGTCTGGTGCAGTCATAACAACTTGGAGCTGAACACGCTTAAAACAGTGGAGACGATTGTGGACTTCAGGAGAAACCCCCCTGCACTCCCCCCTCTCACCATCATGAACAGCACTGTGGCAGCAGTGGAGTCATTCAGGTTCCTGAGCACCAACATCGGTGAAAGGGAGCGGGTGAAACTGGGGGAAGGCGCTGATGCGGGGGGCGTGGCTGTTGTTGCATTTATAACTTCTTACAAAGATGTGTGTTTTTTATTAATTGGTTTATTCAAATACAGATCGCAGTGTAAATCACATAATGAAATGGTAACCAATTGTTATTATTATATAATACATGACACTTGCTTGTTATAAGCAAAAAGACAACAATATAAACATAGAAAACCAAAAATGTAATATTACTGTTGTTATTTGAAATAATATAGACCACTTTGCAAGATGTAAACACTGGTCCAGAGGCACTTACGGTTATTTTTTATTTATTTTATTTTTTAATCTTAAATCACACATAATTAAATCTTAAATATATTCCTTTAACATTTTGATGAGGTTATAAATGTTCTGTTTGTTGCATTTTGTTAAAACGTTTGTTTAGTGAAACTGAAACAGGAAGTTCTTCTGGACCAGCATTGAACCAGCGTTGTTTATGTCCTGCATAAAGATTTAAATACAAAGAGAATAACATATCATATTTTTCTTTGAAAGTCTCATGGTGGCATGACGAGATTCCATTCAGAGACTACAGAGGTTCATGTTTTTGTTCTTGTTGTTTTTGTTTTTCAGTGTGAACTTTGAAAAGCAGTTTGACCAGCTTCCTCAGACTCTTTCATCACTCCTTTGAGAACAGCACATGTATGCCACTACAACAGCGAGCCGCAGACGTGCAGAATGGAGCGATGAAGATATTCACCACACTCATCCACAGTGACCTTACACAGGGCAAGCATGTGTGGCACACCTGGATACATGGCATCACACACCTGGTGGGCAGGGACCAGTAAGAATAAGTTTGATAATTTGTTTTATTACTTGCTATATTATTTTCTATAACCGATTTTATATGGCAACAAAATAAACTTACCAGATATGCATGCACGCCAGAAGGGCAAAGAGACAGCCACAGAGACAAGAGACAGGCACAGCACACAGGGCCGTCAGACAGCGGTAGCCCCACAGCCGCATTGCCTCGAAGGCTATCCCGCTGTAAATCCACACACGATCGTAGCTGTGCGTGGAGGCAGGCTCTGCTAAAACATCGCTGAACTCTACCTGGTGTCACAAAGAAGGGACAATGATACAGTATAGAAAACTTATATTTAGTTAGTATCAGAGATGAAGTCTTGGTCTTGAGACCATAAAAAGGAGAATGGTCTTGTTGTTGGTCTTGTTACAGCTAGCACCATTCTCTATACCAGTTGAGCTATACACTTTCATTTCTGGTTGTGCTTGTCATTTTAATTCATAAAACACCCATTAGTCACAGGTCCATTCTCATGTGAACTTTCTATTGCATACAGTACAGAACACCAATAAAGTGCACTCACCTTCAAATGTTTGTTGACACCACATGGGTCTCTGATGTCGACGTGAATGAGCCAGGGCTGGGGAGTGATGGAGGGGCTGGAGCTAAACTGTGGTGGTGGAGGTGGAGAGGGCTGGATTTTCTGCACCTCGTAGTCATCGTCATCATCATCGTCATCAATCTTACACTCCACCAAATACTCATCTGACATCATATTGGCTGCAAAGCCACACACTGAACTTTTAATCAGTAAATCATCAGCAGTGAGGTTAAAGGAGTCTTTATAGGTTATGAAAACATATCTTGAAGTTAAATTGCTCATATTATTATTATTATTATTATTATTAATTGGCAATTACAGGCTTTGTGTCAGAGGCAGACAAGACACACACTGACAACTGTATTCTTGCGACTATATTTACTCTTGCTACAGGAGTACTGCATGCTTGCTTGATTGACTAGATTTAAGTTAAAAAAGATGAACCCATCAGTACTGTGTGGATGTAGATTTTCATTACATTTTATAAATCGAAGAAATCTAATATTTACAAACAACTAAATATACAAATGATGATTAATTAGAATAAACACATTTCATCAACAATATGAAGTATACAGTATCCTTAAGTATACTCATGAGTGTAATGAATATTTTTTTGGCAACTATGAATATTCTCACTTACCCCTCTTCAATAGTCCTGGTCCAAAAAAAACAATATTCCTGTGCTAGTAAGCAAAGTATACTGTAGCTTAAGCAAAATGTTATGATCTATCAGCCAGGCAGGCTTAAAACTTTGTACTTTCCTGCATGAATCGTGCCTCGCTCCGCATCCAACTTATGAATAGGATGTTACCCAGTGTGGCCTATAGTGGACTATCACTGGGAAAGCATAGCAGTCTCAGTATGGAGATGTGACCTCACTCTTTCTGGCCCGTCTTCTGTACCTTAGTCTGGCTTTTGAATGCGTCTGTATTCGATGAAGAATTAGTTGGGTTAGTGTAGAGTTATTTTGGGGAGAGGAATGGAGAGGGGCACCGCACCACTGATCATGTTACTGGACTGCCTAACCATCTCTGCACACAGCCAGCTTTCTCACATATCATCTTATGTTTGAAATATTGAGTTATTTAAAGTTTATGGGATACTTTAAATAAAGGAACTTTATATATCCAGCAAAATCATTTGTCTCCAGAATGCAAACAGATCGCAAAACGATAAAATCACACACTAATGACAAACTGACAGTATTTCCCAATCTATATAATTTATTCTGATAATATTGTATCTCATACATCAATGAAGACATTATCTAACAGAGAAACACACTGCTAAGGGGAATGCAACTGTGAGGGAGACAGTGACCCGGGGCAGTGCACCAGTGCAGAGGACAGGAAGTGAGTGCCATTGTACTTCCTGTGACTGCACTTGCTCTTTCACAGTTTGATCTCAGAAGTCAGGTCTCCTCTCTCTTTTTCTGACGTGTTTGATGTTTGACATTTCCTGAGCTGTTCTGAGTGTTTGATGGCACTCGTCTTCACAGTTGTCTTTTAGTTTTCATATGTGACAGAGAGAAAATGGAGTCAGAGGGTAAAGGGTGGCTGCACAGCTGCGCTTATTTTGGCCGCTTCACCTGTTTTTACGCGAGTGCAAGTGTGTGTGTGTTGGCCACCTTTTAATATAATTATGTTGAAAATGATATTAATGCATTGTACAACGAAATGAACAAAAGGCTCAAATGCATTTTAAACAGCAAATGACTAAGAAATCTTGAAAAAAAAATCAGCAATGGTTATTTAACCTAAACAACATTTCTTTTTAAATGCAAAAACATTTTAATATCATCATTTTGTACTTGGAGCCTATAAAAAAGAAAATCAACAAAACTCAAAAATGAAAACAAATGACATTTCTCTCCAAAGTAAACAACTAACTTTAACGCTGGCCATAATCTCTTTTTAAACATTTGCGGCACGTCCTTATCTAAAATAAACAATGTGGGCTCTGTCTGTTATGGATGTCAATCCCACAACACACTTACTTGCCTATCAGTATCTATGTGGCTTGTGAGACTTTTGAAACCAATAGGTCTGCTGTCTGGTACTCCATGAAAACATCATCAGCAGATATGAACATTTATCCATAACGACACAGCCTAACACTACAATAAAAAATCCCAGACACATTGAACAACACCGCGACAGATGATTATGATTAACTGCCGTCAAAGCTAAAACACAAATACAACCATTAACAGGAGCAATGACTCACACAAAAATAAAATCATAATCAGTCACTGGTTAAGTGATTTAGGCTTAACCGGAAATATTTTCTAATACACTTGAGTTAATAAGGCATAAAGACTACCATACTGTACGTCTGGAAAAATATATTCATATTTGTGATGAATTCACTGTTGCCCTATCACTCAGACACACTCAATACTCAAAATCACTCGTATATCATTCTCTGTCAGTCCTGTTGGTCTTGGGGTTTGAAGAGACCTCTGCTGCGGAGACCGAAACCTTTCTTCACTGAAGGCCGAGAAGCAATGGAAGATACTGCAGGAGTGGATGCGGGGGGAGAGGAGGGAGGAGCACTCAAGGCTTCTAGAGGAGGATGACGAGACAACAGCTCCTTGAAGACAGAGTTCATCTGGCGACTGACCTCCTGAGAGAGCGAGAGAGAGGAAGAACGAAGGAAAAAGTGTAAAGAAGTGAATGAGGAAAAAAGGAATATGACAGCAAGGGTTGATCAGTATGTTTGAAACAAGCAAGTAATTTGAACGTTCGCATTGGTGAGCGAAATAATTCCCAGAATTAAGTGAAATGTCATTGGACAGAATTATACCTTGTCGATATGTACTGTCTGTCTGTCTGTGGCTCCTCCTATTGGCCTCAGAGTGTCTAAAGTGTGCCTGCGCTCCTGATGACTAAAAAAGAAAGCGATATTAGTAATGAATATAACTTTTTGAAATGCTTCATCTTAGTAACCCGAATGCTAAACAGGGTTGAACATGGTTATGAGAGACTGCTGCAGGGTGTTAGTAAGGCCAGCAGGGGGCACTCACATGTACACTTAATCTCTGAAGTTCTTTGATCGGTTGTGTGTCCCTGATCAGCACTCGAAAGTTCAGGATCACTTACTATATTTAGATTTTTCAAGATTTAGAATAATAGTAAACCCGTCAAAACAATGGAATAACACAATCGTAACTGTGGGATATGTATGTTGTGACTAAAAGCATCTTAAAGAAATGAACTCAGTTATATTTTAGCATCTTCAAAGTAGTTAGCCTTTGACTAGAATTTGCAAAAAATCATACACTTGGCATTTTTTCATCCAGCTTCTTAAGGTCTCAACCTCCTGGGAAGCTTTTTAAACAATATTGAAGGAATTTCCATCTATGTTGGGATCTTATTGTCAATGTATGCATTTTCTTCCTGATTTGGTCCATTTTTTAAAAATAGTTTTCTAATAAAAGAAATGATTATGTTAGCACAATTATATTTTGTCTATAAAAACATACACCTTTAGATTAAAAGATCTTAAAGATCATGAGAACTATTTTGTCGAGTTATCCTAAACTTCTGACCGGTATACAGTAAATGTAACAAAATGTATTTTAGAAATGTAGATAAAACAGGCTTACTACAAATAGAATTGTAAATGGTGCACAGAGATTCTGGAGGGAACAAATTTTTTAGTGTACGAAGTGGCAGTAAATGCCATTTAGGTGCTTGTGAATAAAATAATTTCTCATTGGTCAAAAGCAAGTGGCAGCTGCAATAAGATACAATCTTTTTATCTCGCGTGGCTTATGCTGCTGGCAGCTGCATGCAATGTTTTTTTTATTCCCGCATTGTCGCAATTATCTCTATTTTGCCTTTTTTCCTTCTGAAAATAAGGTAAACTTCCAGTGTACCTTAAAAACAAACCGTTTTCACAGAGGTCACATAATCATTTTGTTAAACATCAGTTTGCACACGTGGTTAGTTTAAGTGGTCTCACCCTGAGAATTGGCGTGCAACTGCAGCTGACTGTGGAGGAAGAACAAGTCGTCCCTCGGGCACCTGCAGGGTGAGCTTCCGTATGGGGCTTCCGCTTCCGCTGCCACTGCTACCCCCGCCTACACTGTTGCCTCCACTGCCTGTCCTCTGCCGGCCGGGCAGAGATGCGCTGTCACTGTTCACCCTCATGCTGGGCAGTGACAGCAAACACACAGTACATGTAAAATCTCAGTTGGCCTATGTAGAGTATTCATTGTGTATTATTATCAGAGGAGTGAATGAATGTACCGGGAGCTGTGTTCAGCCAGCTGTGGATCTTCTGTTAGATTTCCAGTGCTGCCCCCTCGACTCTCTTCTTTCTTCCCTCGTTCCTTACGCTCCGCCCTGAGGATCAGAGGACTGGATGAGTTACCAACACCAGTGGGTAAACAACTTAAGAAAACGTCACTGAACGTCATTTATAACGCCTCTGAAATTGCTTTTTTATTTATTAATATGCATTTATTTATTCAATCTATTGTCATGAAGCTCTACAAATGACAGAAATTTAATCTTTGATATTTATGGAGAATATGGTCTCACCCCTCCACCACACTGATGTACTTATGTGGAATCAGGCCTCTCACTCCTCCTATTTCCCCTCTCCACCAATCAGCAGAGGCTTTGCTGTGTAGTAGGAGGTGGTCACCCTGCTTGAATGACAGCTCGGCTGCGGAGCGTGCAACATAATCAAACAAAGCCACTGCCTCCCATTCTGAACATACGCCACACAAAGAGCAAACACAGCACACAGCATGGCAACACACAAATAGCACATATGGCAAAATATAGCACACCCAATGTGAAATGCCCACAATGCAACGTGAGGACACAAGAACCCAACACATAACACACATGGACACATTGAGATAATAAAGAATTATTCAGAACCTTGAAAAGCTTTAGAATAAAAGTATGATGTATGTTTTATTTTCTTACCATCTTCGCTGGGAAGATGATCAGCATCTCCTTCGCTCTCCTCTGTGATTGGTTCACTAAAAATAAATGTTACAGAAAAAAATATTCAATAGGCTGCAAAAAGACTAAATTTAACATAAGACATAAGCTTTTAGACTCACCAATATTCCTGCTCCAGAGTCATGCATTTCTCATATACCGGGCCTGGGAGTTCGGATGTCCCGGGGAAGATGTTTTCACAATGGAGAATCATGGTCTTGACAAGGTCATTGATCTGAGGTGCCAGGGTCACTTCATCACCCCCTCTGAGCAGACTGGGTCCGAAGCACACGGCCAGGTTATAGGGCTGCATCATGTTTTCATCACTGTACTGAGTGACACTAAATGCACAAACCAAACACAAGTTATCACCGCACATCATAATCAGGTTTGGAATGATCACAAGGGTCTTCAAGGTAAAGAGAGCAGGACTCACTGATGAAGGAAGGCGAATAGATAACGCATCACTATGACGACCGGTCTGGGGAAGGATGAGACCACTGTCTTTACCTGAGCTACTCTCTCTGTCGTATTCTCAATCTCTGTAACAAAACGCCACAAATGAAAAGAGATACTGGAATTTAGTCAAGAAAAAGTGTGAATCGATTAGAGACACTTCTAATGTGACATTGCTTGTAAAATCCAGCTAGTCGTTTTTTGTTTCTTTCATAAATTAAATCTACACTTCTGTGAATATGTAGTGTTGCCATCCTTACGAAACCTTGAATGTCCAAATTCACAGTTTTTCGGGAAATGGAAAAAAACCCACTGTACTTTTAAATGATTAAATACAGTGTTGTCAAAATTGACAAGCACTTTTTAATACTTTTTTTTTGGTTAGATATTTGCAAAACCCAGTGACAAACATAAAGAGTGACTAATAATAATGATTTATGGCCAAAACAAGGTTTACAAGGTTTCAGAAGGACAGTAGCAATATTTTTGAAAATGTTATTATTGACTGAGTAATGCCAAAAAATGAAATCAATAAGGCCATGTCAAAGACTAAAATAAATGTTTAGGAAGCTTACCTCCAGTGTTTTTTTTTTGTGTGTGCAAAATAATAAAACATAATGTCAATAAAATCATTCATTTCAGTATTTAAAATATTCAGTTTATCATTTTGTTTTATAAATGAAAATTTGAGTAGTGCATCTCGAAATCTATCATACAATCTATCCTATTATTTATAGTGATAAACACACTTAACCTATTTTTGGGCTTTAACTAATGCTCAAAATCTCAAATCAAATCAAATAATTTGATTATGAGACTTCAGCCTGGATTTCACAGAAAGGATCACATATGACAAGCATTTAATGGAACACAAGATAAGTTATTTTGAACAAATGTTTGCACTGGCCTAGTTTTTCATACATTTTAAGTAAATGGTAACTGAGACTGTCGTTCTGCTAAATATTTTCTTTTGTGTTCCACATAAAAAAGCCATACAGGTTCAGAACAACATGAGAGGGTGAGTCATATTTTGTTGTTGTTGAACTATGTTGAGTTTTATGACCTCTGTACACACAAGCAAACTTACGGACACACTCCATGAGCTGGCTAAAGCTCTCCTCAGGAAACAGAGGCTTTTCCAGACCTCTGAAATAAAGCTTCAGAACTCCTGCCACTGAATCAATGTCACTCTCACTATCAGTGAGGGGATCTTCTCCTGACAAACCAGAACAACACAGAAGAGACTGTGAGAAATAATTATTTCTAAAAGTTATTTGTTACCATGAAATAAGTAATCCTGTTATATCAAATAACACCATGTCAACAACCGGACAAAAGACATTAGAAACGCACTTGAACCCATTATAAATTTAAAATTTGTCCACACCGGATGCGGCACGTCGCACCTGTGGCGTCCAGTGTAGACACGGTGTAAATGTTTTGGCGTGTGTTTCTCAATTTAAACACTCTTACCTCGTTCAAAGTCATCTCTGATATTATTAACCTCAGTCTGTGATCCAGGGACTCTAAAAATGCCTTCATGATGCAGACCTGAACAAAACACATCACACTGACATTTACACGGACTTACTTTAGTATTGTCTATAATACTAAATGAGTGTTTTGTGATGGACAGGTTTACCGTGCAGGTTGATGAAGCGAATGCAGCTCTCCACCACCAGGGGGATCTGTTGCCCAGAGCTCTGAGAGATAGAAATGAACTTTGAATTGACAAAATTACGCATTTGCAAATTCATTATAGGAAATTAATTAAAAAATATTTGGATATTTTTGGACACTTAAGTCAAATGGCTTCACTTTTTTAGTGACTTTTAGACGATATTTCAACATTTGTAATACTAGAATGTGTCTGTATACTTCCTAATTTAAAGCAGTCTAATGTTTTAAAGTTTAAGACTACATTTCTTTTTATGAAACGTGTTGCTGAAAAAAGTGTTTGTCCTGTGTTTGTTTCAAAATGAATGCCACTTTGACATTTTACAATGTCTATATCCATGCTGGCTTAAGTGTCCTTTTTTGGGAGTTCATATAAAGTACAGTAAACAACATAAATGCATAGAAAGCAACTGCAGAGAACAAACAGATGCACACAGATGCATGACGGGCAAACAGCTGTACCTGAGTCCTCGACATCCGCCTCCTTCTTCTACAGTCACAGGCGGCCAAGCAGACACAGAGAAGAACAGGAGGAAAGTAAAAAGGTGGTGTAGATTGTGTGGCATGACCAGGAGGAATACGACACATGGAAAACAAGGAGAAATGACAGGAAAGCAAATGCAAAAGCAGGAGAGATTAAAAAGATTGGGGGCAAAGGAGAGAGACAAAAGTAGAGAACAAGGAGTTTAGATGACAAGCAACACGCCAGAACAGCATTCCTGTTTTCATTTAGATTTCTATAGACAGGGATAATGCGCTTAAGTGTCAGAAACTGCATATTATCAAAGCTAGGGGCTTTGTTCCTTTTTCTGAATCTGATTTGCATGCACTTTGTCAGAAAAATGTCAGTTTTACAATCGTGAGGAGCTGCGCCCACTGATCAAACATTTAAGTCAGAAAACTGTTGTTGGCAAAGCAGTTCTGTGGCCCTGGCTGCATTATCCAATTATTAGCGGCGTAGCGAGAGTGCATTTCTCATAGATTTACTGTCCACTTTAGATGAAGAGATACACCAGCCAATACTAATGCAGGGTGTAGCAGACTGTTAAGACACTATACAACTCACAACACAACAAAAGGGTGAGAGCCAGATGGCGGAGCAGTGCTCTGCAGGCCTGAGCTCCCAGGAATAGAGGAGAACACAGAGGTAATCTCTGAGAAAATATTGTGCACCCTGCTGAAACAACCTGGATAGACCACCGGCATATGTTGGGTGTTTGTGCCCAAAGGGGATTTTAAACCATAGATGATAAAGATTGTCATTCACTGTTGTCATTCTGGTGAAGCTAAAACCAGACCAGAACTAACCAGCATATCAACAATTCCAAAGAGGGCAATTCCAAATGTCAACCTTAAGATCTTAAAACCTTAAACCTTAACAATCAAAAGTCAAGTTTTTACCAACTGTTTTCACTGTACTGAGAGGTCAGATGTCAATATTTGGTGGTTTAAATACCCGTGTAAAGCCTCTCTTAAAGTTCTTAATGCATTTCATGTGTTTTTAAAGTATAGTTTTCTATAGTCAGGTAAGTGAATTGTCACATCTATAACAGAACTGTCACATCCATAACAGTCCATATTTCTCATAAATGAGCATATGAAAAAAAAGTATGTTGTTCCATCAAAAACGTTTGTCCTTTTTTGTCACATCCATAACACAGATTTTTCCTTCTTTTAAAATAGAAAACCCGTGCATAGACTGTTTTTCCCTGACCGTCATCAGGGGTTTCGTGAAGTATAAACAGATGGTTCAATATATTGGGAATAGATACAGTCTCTGAGAATTTATATTTCAAGTTTTGACTGAACATGTCACATCCATAACGCTGGAATTGCCCCATCTGCGCTGGATGCTATTATGCCCTTGTCCCCATCAATTTTATTAACTAACTTCACCATCAAGGTCAACCAGCATCAGCAGAACAACTATGCTGGTTAACCAGCTCCCCAGTTAAGATTAGCTGGTTAACACATTGGCTTTGCTGGTCTACCATTATATAAACCAGTCTAAACCAACTTTTATGCTGGTCCAAGCCAGTCTTTTCAACAGGTCATGCACATACAGACACAGAGTGACAGTTTGTAGATGAAGCCAGACTTTGTGGTTAATGCACAGTAGATGTCATGAGCTCTATGCAAAAACTGAAATTTTGAAGCTTGGAGTTCCCCAATGCTATCTGAGGGCCACATCCTGCAGCCACTCTTGATTTCATCTGAATTTGCAAAATACTAGCAAAGTGAATGAAAGCTACCAAAGCATTGTACGATGCTATTGTTTACGTGTAAAAGCTGGATGAGCAGGATGCAACATTTCACTAGTAACATAGAAGAGACATTGAGCATGAGTGTCGCAAGGCACTTGCAGAATTATTGAAATGATGACTATATTTGGAAAACAACATAGACAGGGCTTGTCAGTTAGAAAAGATCTCCACTTTTAATAGCACATGCATGCACAGACACCTGCACACACTTTAGCTTTCTAAATGAGGTATAAAGGTTTAGGTGCCATATTTCCAAATGCGAACATCTTCAAGGTAACACTTTACTTAAAGCTTTTATGTAAAATGCATTATAAAGGGTTATTAAAGGGTATGATGCATTATAATTGTTCATAATGTGTCTTGTAATACATTAAATGTTGTTGTTGTAAAGAATTATAACCATATTAAAATGCTAAGTGTAACAATGAATTGATTAGTGTTATAATGTATTAACTAGTTACAATTATTCATAAGACATTACAATTCTTTATAAGGTGCATTACAAGGCATAATTAATACATTAAAACTACTTTTATAATGCATTATACATGCTTTAAGTAAAGTGTTTTCTTCTTGACTATTAAACTGTCCTCAAAGTATAGCTAAGTAAACCCACAAACCCACAGGTGACACATTTTTCTTGGCCGGCACAGGTTTTTAGAAGCCTGCAGATGGAAGCGTCTGTCACCTGATTTAATAAGCAGCCATGTCATTTATGGAAATAATGTAGCATGTCAAATGAAATATGTATCAGTACGCAATAGCACAATTATGCAAACCTCGCTCACTTAATGAACAGAAATTTTACCAAGTGACCGCATTATCTTCGCATATGTTCTCATTATCCGACATCGCTTTGAATACACCGAGTGGTCAAACCAAAAGGTTCACAAATATTCATTGCCGATGCATTATCGCATTAAATGTGCAATGATCATCAGACACAGGGGTGTGCTCATGCTCAATGCCAAACCAGAACCGTACAAATGCAAGAAAGCAACACATGTGACTAGTTAAAGAAACACAATGAAAATGTAGCACCAGTGTTATGAAAGCCACGCAGAGATGTTAGAGGTACACAGCAGGAACATTACGGAAATCTGTCTTAGAGCAGAGGGCTGTCAGCCACAGGGCTATACCTGGATGAAGGAGAGCATGTCTCCAGAGAAGAGTTTGTGGTTGTACTGGGAGAAGGGCCTGGCTTTCCGCACACGCACTGCCCTACCAGGCTGCATTCTGGGAAATATATACACCAGCACTCCACTGTGACACTATGGTATCAGTGTACTCATGCAAACATGCTAACACATCAGTACTCACGCACAACAGATAACAACACTCACTACATAAACATACTCTTTAGCGTGCACACATTTTTGGGTCAATATTGCACAATGGAAAAATTCACAGATATTTAAGCCTCATTAGCAAACTGAACATCTTGTTAAGCTGTGTCATATTGGATCTGTCTTCATTTTTGCTGAACACGCAAAGACTGTCACCACATGTTTGCTGGGTCGTGGCCAGCGTCGTCAGCACATTACAGTGTGAACAGAATATAGTGACAGAGACACAGATGGGATTTGAGACGCACCTGGAGGAGTCGCTGTCGAAGGCCTCAGCTGCAGGAGAGAACGTGCAAGGAAAATGAGAACAGACAGATAATTACATGGAGTTGGCAATAAAGCCATATACGGAAAAACAATATTTTTAAAGGGATACTTCATCCAGACAGATATTTTAACCAGACAGATTTTGCCCCCCATTGGCTACCATAGTAGGAAAAAATACAATGGTAGTCAAAAGTGCCCCAGAACTGTTTGCTGTCCTACATTCTTCAAAATCTTCTTTTGTGTTCAACAGAACAATGATAAAGTAATTTTTCCTACTATGGGAGTCAATGGGGGGCAAGATCTGTCTGGTTATAAGCATTCTTCCAAATATCTTTCTCTGTGTTCATCAGAACAAAGACATTTATACAGATTTGGAACAACTCGAACGTGAGTAAATGACAGAATTTGCATTTTTGGGTGAAGTATCCCTTTAACTTCATATTTAATATTGATCTTTTAAAGGGATAGTTCACCTAAAAATAAAAAAATATTTCATCATTTACACACCCTCATGTCATTCCAAACCTGTATGACTTTCTTTCTTCTGCAGAACACAAAAGAAGATATTTTGAAGAATGGCTGGTAACCAAACAGCATTGGACGCCATCGACTTTCATTGTATGGACACAAAACCACTGACACATTTTTAAAAATATATTTTGTGTTCCACAAAAGAAAGAGTCATATAAAGGATTTTGAATCATGCGAGTATAAATAAATGACAGAATTTGTATTTTTAGGGGTAAAATATTGCTCTAATATTGATGTAGTCTGTAGAAATGAAACAAAAAATGCTTATGAATGATTATTCATACATCTTTTGCACATGCACTTTTTTGCTTCAGTTGCTCTTATTAACTTGAAAACCACCCCAAATTTTTCTTCTTTTAGTTCGAAGAGCTAAATAGTTGTGGTTAGTTACCTTTCTGTATGCCTTCTTTAAGTAGGTCATGCTTGGCCTGGAGTTTTGAGATCAGAGAACTGCCACTTATATGCTCCTTTACTTTCTAAAAAAAACCACATATCAAATAAATGATTATTAAGATTGTTACTTTCTGTTACAGCAGAAGAACTTTGCTGTGAGTGTCTATGTGTAGGCTTAGAGCTTACTGTAAAGTAGAAACTCTCCGTGTCCTGTAGATTGGCTCTGCGTTTTGCAAGGCTGGGTTTAACTCCTGTGCCGTCACCTGTGCTCTCTGCAGATTGGGTGGTGGAGGTGTCAGGGGAGGGGTTGCAGTCATCATCGCAGATGCTTTCCAGTAGGTTAGAGTGCGTTGCCTTAAGTGTCTTACTGATCTAAAGGAAGTTCACAAGTGAGATGTAGCACAAAGGGTCATTCACAAATCTGACAGAAATCTATATAAGTGTATCACATAGATGCATAGAGTGACTGTGATGTGGTCAATAAGGAGCATGTCGTAGGATTTTACCTCTTCTGTTTCCAGGGTAACAGAGGAGAGTCTGGACTGAAGCTGCTGGAATCTGGTCTCAAGCTCATACCTCACCTGACCTTCTGCGCTCACTTCACATACCTGTACCACACACAAAACACACACATGCATGTACCAGTTGTATGTTCCTTTACAAAAAAAAGAGGAATAAGTGTACTATTTGTTTACTTCTAACTAAAAAACAAGAAAGTATACTTCCAGTCTAATTTGTATGTCCTTTTATACCTAAGTACACTTATTCTGACAGAAAAGTCAAAAGTATATTTGGCCTATGGCCTTGTATTCAACATACTCTATAAAAGTATAATGAAGTATGAAGTATACTTGGCTTGTAGTTGAGTTTACTCTGAGTGGCTTTTTAAATACCTAATAAATATAAAAAACAAGTAGCTTACTGACAGTATACTTAAAAGTGTACTTTAAACTAAAAAATGTGCTACAAGTATTAAACTAGTAAACTATCAGTATAACTATTAGTTCACTTGTAGTATAGTTGCAGTAGTTGTTACACTTAAAGTATAAATTCATGAACTAAAAGTGAGCCAGTTCCAAGTAATACCTAAATACACTTACAAGTATACTACAAGTACAAGTGATATTAGTACACATACTAAATAAAGTATACTTAAAATCACATGCCAAGCTGAATCCTTCTTATTTTATCTTGGTGGCCCTTCACCATTTTTGATCAACTAGACTGCACTTACTAGTACTATAGAAATGTCAGACTATAAAATTATGAAACTTCAATTGTCATCAATGTACATTGTATTGAGAAAAACTGCTATAATACCATAGACATAATTCTATGTCTCCTTTATGTTTCATAATTACATATTTTTTCTACAGTAACTACTGCCCAAATGTATGTAAAGCTGCTTTGCAATAATGCAAAACTGTGTTAGTATAAAAGTGCTATATACTGTAAATAAAATTGAATTGAATTATTGAACAGCTATAGTGTGAGTCTGATTTGTTACCTGGTCTCCCTCATGGGGCTGGTACTGGAAACGGAAGGGCAGGCAGAACGCTGTGTTGTGAGCCTGCAGAAGAGCATCTCTGTCCTGGCCCTGGTTCAGTGCAGTCACAGCAGTGTCCAGCTGCTGAAGGCCATTCTTCGTGTTCTGGACCAGTCGGTTTTTGTTGGAGACGTATCCACGTACAACCCGAGACACAGACAGGTGGTACCCCAGATCTGTGCACTACATTCAAAATCAACCAGATGACAGAGACATACAAAAGAATGAAAGAAACAGAACAACTGAGATAAAGTCATCGCTGGAGCAGATATGAATGTTTTGCTGTATTGTTCATGACTTGACATGTTTTACAATGTGCCAGGAGGCATTATGAATTACAAACAGGCCCACACCTGGGAGTTGAGATCAATGATTTAGAAGATGTAGGTGAGAGCAGGGGGTGCTGTAAGACATTTACTGCCGTTTCAAAGACTGTAACTTAGTGCTTTTTGCACTATGTGTCTCCAGTTTTGATACAATTTAAACATGTATCTGCTACAATTTAGCCTAGACTTTCCTTAATTAAACTCATTATAAAGTAAAAACATTACATAGGTCCATGCTATTTTTTGGTTATGGCTCATTTCAAAACAAAAAAAGGAACTTAAAAACAACCACATCCTGATAAGTCTCTAGACAAAATGTGCTGGGGCAGAACTGAATTAGACTCACATCAATCAGAGTGCAAATATCCTCCAGATAGTACTTATTCATGGTGACATTAGCTGCTGACAGGTTGAGCAAGTAGTCATTGCGAGCTTTAGTGCACTTCAGCAGAGTTTCCTGTACTTTCCCTTGTCTCTGAAACACACACACACATACGCTGGGTTTAGAGATAAAGTGAGATCTTGCTCTTCCTGTGCCATCTTCACAGAGCAAAGCACCGGATGTTACCACGTTCCATCTCGCAAACCACCATCACTACCTTCTCCATCAGTCGCTCAATTTTTTTCACTGAACTGCGTCTCTGCCCTCCTGATTGGCTGAGCCCAAGATCAGCTGTCTTGCCCGTTTGTTTCTCTTCCAGTCGCGTGGCCTCTTTGAGCTTCCCTTCAGCAGCCAAACAGTCGGTGTGGTACTGATGATACGTTTTTAAAGCCTGTGAAAGACCAGAAACCAAAGTCACATGAGCTGATGGAGTTAGGGGTGTAACCATATATATCGGCATTGACAATAATCATGATATTAAAAACAACGGGTTATGTGTAAGTTCTACACGTATCGTAAATAATTATTTCATAGTTTTGCTTTTTTAGAGACACAATGGTTCCAAACTCTCTCTCTCACGCCCTACATTTATGTGTGATTCATTGTCCAAAATAGTGAAAACATTAAACAAAATTTAAGATGAATTTGAATGATAGCAACAGTTATTATATTGTGTGACAATATTATTACTGGGAATTTTTTTGACACGATAGTGAAAATCTAAGATCGTAAAAGCCCTTATTTAGACTTTTACAACACGTACTGCAAACAAATTGTCTTCAAATTGTTTTATAGTAAAAAAACAACAGTATCCAGTAACCTCAGAAATCTACGCTTAAATTGAAATTCCTGAGAAAAAAAAATGTATACTGCAAAAAATTTGTATTGTTTGTAAAAATACTCAAGTATCCTATCAGTGTAACCTTTTAAAAAAACTATGCTAAAAATAGATTGTTTTTGCGAATTGCCAATGAATGGGGTAAAAAATGCATTTTGTAATACATCTCCTCCTCATTTCCTTAATTCAGTGATCTTTTATTGGACAACAAACTGTTAAAGAAATATTTTTTGCACTGTATTATAGTGTGCTCAAATACAATTCATTGTTTATGCTCCAGCTAAATGTATCTAATACCACAGACTTACACACACAAGCACAAAAAAGCACTGAGCCTTGAGCTTTGAGTCTGGATACTTGTGTTATGGAGGCTATTTTGTGCTTACTGAAGAGAGAACACACAGCTGCTGCCAGCCAGGGTCACTGAGCCTGATTATGCAGTTCTGACCCAGGCAAAGCTAGGAACTGAAAAACTGTTTGTCTGTACAAAACCCCAGAGGGCAAGGGAGCTAAAAATGGTACAGGATGTGCTAAAATGCAACGAGACGTGTGTCTATAGAACTGTCTTTAGAACACAAACACACAAATTTCATCTCAAACCCACCGTCTGCAGCTCTGTGGTGACTTTCAAGAGCTCGTCCTGCATTTGTAGCCCCACCTCCTTGCTCTGAAACACAGAGAGTAGACTCATTGTGAAATGAGGAAGATGGTGCTGTTGTGTGTGGGAGTATGTTATGTCAGTAAATAAGAGAGGAAAAAAAGGGGGGTGGAAGTCGGAGCTCATAACAGAAAGCAAGAGAGATATCTTTACCCGCTTTGCCAGGCGGTGTGTGTCTTCAATGCAGTGTGAGAGTCTCTGTGTGAGGGTGTTGCTACAGAGTTCACTCAGTGAGCTGTGATCTCGGCTCTCCTGCCTGGTCTGGGTCAGCAGAACTGACCAGCACTGAGCCACCGACAGGTCCAGCTGCTCCTTCCTAAAGAAAGACGTAGGCAGGGAGATTACATAAACATAACATACACAAATACATCTATATACACCATGAATATGCCAGAATTGAACCTGTTTCCTGCTTAAAGTGATAGTTCACCCCAAAATGAAATGTGTGACTTTTTTAAGTAGATGTTTTGAAGAATGCTGGTAACAGAAAACCGTTGGTCCCCATTGACTTGCATTGGTTTTGTGTCCATACAATAGAAGTTAATGGGGACCAACGGTTTTTGTTTACCAACATTCTTCAAAATATCTTCTTTTGCGTTCTGCAGAAGAAAGAAAGTCATACAGGTTTGGGTGAGTAAATGATGACAGAATTTTCATTTCAGGGTGAACTATCCCTTTAAGAACCACAGCACCACACATCTACATCATAGGGTCAGTTTTATATCAGATATAAAAACTATCATGGTGGTTACCTCTTGGTCTTGACGGTGAACTTTTCACTGAGTTTCTCCAAAGAGCGGGCATACTCCGCCTCAATCTCACCCCGTCTGCGCAGGTACTCGCTGAGATCCTGCAGCTGCTGCGTCTTCACCTCCAGCTGCGCATCCAGGATTTTTAGCTGCTCTGACAGCTGACCACGAACCTCTGAGCAAAAGAGAGAAAGGGATCATGTCCGGGTGGATGGATTTCAGCACAAAAGCAGTGTGAACTGTGTTCTGCACTAGTGTCTCGGGCCAAAGTGGATGTGACAGCATCCCTAACACTGGCTATACTGTATATCCTCACATTGCACATTATATGCACAGGGTAAACACAGAAAATTAGCATTAGTAAAATAATCTTATTGTGGTCACTATTGACTTTCACTGTATGGAAAAGAACTGCAATTCTGTATCAGCTGTTTTGTGGCTTGACAACCACAGTGTCCATTCAATTTCATTGCAAAAGAGACGATTACACATTCTGTTCTAAATAACGTTTTCTGTGTTGCAGAAGAAAGTCAAAGGGCTTTCAAAAGTCATGAGGGTGAGTAAATGACGATATTCTTTTAGTGAAACATTACTTTAAATGTGGAGAAGTATAGCCTTACAGAGAGCGAGAGAGAGAGATTGAGTTACATTGAATTGCCTTTACCTTTGATTTGTGTCTCATACTCCGCCAGACACCCTTTCTCCTTTCTCAGTTTTCCATGTGATGTCATAATGCCTTTCGGCGTAGTAGCGCTTTCCTCAGTGTGCTCAGGCCCAAAATGTCTATACTCTATAACACACAGATTTCGTCCTCTTCTCAAAGGAACTTTTCTAATTCCTGTTCCTGTTGTGCGTGTTTAGCTAAATTAATTATATTTCCATTATTTTGCAGAAATGATGTGACATGTTCAGCCAGGATTTCATACCGGGCACTTAGAGGAAAAGCGTCTTTCGATCTGAGCCCTCAGCAAAAGCAGAACAGGGAAGTCTCTTTGAGCATGTGTGTGTGTGTGTGTGTGTGTGTGTGTGTGTGGACACAGAGCGAGTTCCAATCGAAACACTTCTTGAAGTCCTGTGCATGCGTGCATTTAAAAGTATGTTCACAGCAGAGAATATGGGAGCTTTGGAGCTTGATAATTGTCTTTTGACGTTTCCTGAGAACGTATCTGTGATTGTCTTCGCCTGAAGAAGAGAAACACAATATGTGTTATCAATGTGACAAACGATGAAGACAGGCACATTAAACGTTGAAGTAAATACAAGATATAGATAAAAAAGCCACTTCAGCGTGATGTGTTATGGGCACTTCCAGATGAAAGGAAAAAACGGTTAAGTGAACAGAGCACACCTGCCCACATCCTGTTTTGTCTTCTCTTGCGAGTGATTCAGAAAGATTCTCACAAGAAGACATCATGTCAATTACGGGTGATTCTAGGATTTTATTGTTAGAGGTGCTTGTTGAGCCAATGTGGCTTATAGTTCTTGCTTTAAGCGCTAGAGGTCACAAGTTTTTGGGGAAGCACTCAGTGTCAAAAGGATTAGGTCTGCTGTAGAGGGAAGGATATTATTTCAAGTAACACGCTTCAATAACTTTACAGACAAAAAAATGGTTTATTAAAGAAGTATGTGACTGTTGAGAGATGGCTGTCTGAAGTGCATCAAGAGTTGATGTGAGTTGCGTCAGTAATGGCCGTTGGTCTTATGAGAGAGTGGAGGGATCTGACTCATCATTATTCTCTGTAGTCAAGAGTGCTGCTCTAGCACACTGCAAGAATCTAAGGACTAGTACATCCAAAAATGAAATGAAAATTCTTTGATCGATTACTCACTCTCATGTCATTCCAAACCTGTATGACTTTGTTCTGCCGAACACAAAAGAAGATATTTTGAAGAATGTTGGTAACCAAACAACATTGAACCCTATTGACTTCCATCATATGGACACAAAACCTACCCACAAAAATAACTTCTTTTGAACAGCATGAGGGAGAATAAATTATGGCAGAATTTTGAGTATTGTATGTATAGTGTGCATATGTGCTAGGGATGCATTTTCTTATAAGTAGGTTTGTATGTGCCTTAGCTCATTTATGTTAATAAACACATTTTTTATTAAAAACCAAGCCATAAGGAACGTAACACAATATGTTTGCTGAAATTAGGCCAATCTGTGGTTTAACCAAAATCAGCTTGCATTGAAAATTTATCATTTCAATTAAAGCACAACAATGATAAAAAGGTACTACTAATACACATTTTTATTACCAATATAAAAAAAATTAGGGAATGGACTTTTTTTATTATTCTATTCTTCATGTATAAAAAGCACACTGTCCACTTTATTGAGTGGTCATAGGAGACTGCAGCTCTCTTTCTCCATCTGAGTGTTTAGGGGTCAGGAGCCTCAGTCAGCCAATCAAAACCCAGATGAGACTTCATTATGATAATGCTATTATTCATTCACAAGCGTGAATCAGATTTGTGTACAATGGGGTTGAATTATATTGCATTAGTGTATGCCAGTGCTGCTGGAAGTCAATGTTATTTACACTCTTGGCAGTAAAGTCACTGTGTAAGACCGCCTTTTAAATAGTAAACTCTAATATGATTTTATTTTCAGATGAAAAAAATGCAACTTTGCATTCTACATCTAATAAAATCAGTGATGTCGACCCATTTGACAGCATCATGTACAGTATACAGAATTCACAAATCCGCATATTGAGGGGAGGGGGTTAATTTTTTATGTTACACAGACATATAAGCAGGCAGGCACATATTGATCCAGCAATGGAATGCCTGTGTGAGAGGCCAGTCCAGTGTCCTGAGCGAGTGAATGTGCTTGTTTAAACTTGATCTGGCTGCTGTATTGAGTTAAAGAAACCGAGGGGAATTGGAGATCCATGAGATCAATCCTGTTTTACGCTCCCAGTGGAAGCTGGAAAGAGGCTGAGCTCTGGTCTTATCTCTCTCAAAGCAGAAGACCACAGGACCTCCTCACACACATACTTAAAGCATCCACTGCTGAGACCTCTGCTGTACAGTCTCAGTGAAATACAGTGATTCGACCATACAGAACCACAACGTTAAACATTAAAGGTCCCCCTAACATAAACCCACTATGGAAAGCTTTGGCATAGCACATTCTGTGCAGACAAACAGAAAATCATGTTTACTAACTCCTGCGTACTCTTTTCTGCTAGAATGCCAGGCACTACCTATGTCACACTTTAAAGTCAACATGAAAGGAGAATTTATCTTACTTAGTTTCTTTGCGTGTTCCTGGTCTTGAATGAATTACTTGTGCACTTTATTCCACATAAAAGTACATATAATTGCAATAATTTGAAAATTACTTTAAAATACTTTAAAATACCCTTTCTTTTCCATATAGAGATCATTTTTCCTTATCCAATCTATTCTCAACTAATAAAATCATGCCCCGCCCTACTTTTTCCACCAAATATATTTTCACACAAAAATACAAAACACAAAGAAAAGAGCTAACTAGGTTGTGAAAATCTTTTATACTCTAAATCATACACCGAGCAACACTCTTGCTAATATAACATTTTAACCCACAACAGTTATCTTCCCACTGCACAACAGCACACAAACCATGTAATGTGATAATGCATTACTACTCTCACACCACATCCGTGACGCAAACAGGCCCCTCACACTTTCCCCTATTGCCATGAGGCTTTCAGATGAGTGTGTCTGTTCAATATTACAGTTCAGATCAACAATTAGTAAATGACATCACAATGCACAACGTATCAATAAACTAGGCAAACCTAGAAAAAAGTGAATTGAAGAATATTTTGGTAATCTGTTAAACATGTTTTAAGGTATACACCTAAGTTTGGCTGCTTCTTCCATTAACATCCATTCACACAACAGTGAAACATAATTACAGCTGTTACAATGGTTACACATGACAGGATAATATTTCTAGGGGGGTAACATTGGGGCAGGAACTGTTTTGCTCAACTGCCAACATTCTACCCCCTTTAAACTTATGCATGAATGCACAATTCGTTTTATGCATGCACACAAGCAACACTGTATGTCTCATGAAGCATTTCTTCATATTTACATAGACATGCTAAAATCTCAAGGGCACACACACACTTAATGTTAAACATGACAGGATACTATTTCAAGTTTTCCAAACTTATGCTTGGGGTAATATTGGGACAAGATCTGTTTTGCCCAGCCCCTAGGATTCTTCCCCCTCCAAACTTATGCATGGGGTAAAATTGGGGCAGGATCCGTTTTGCCCAACAGCTAGGATTCTACCCCCTCCAAACTTATGCATGGGCAATAACATATGCCCAACTGCCAAATGTAGCTTTCACTTCAATGAACGTTTGTTCAATAAACAAACCTATTTTCACTTCCATCTACCTGTAAATTGTCAGCCAGAAAGAAAATCTGAATGCAATGATTGGTGACAAAATAGCCATATTCTGCGTATAACATGCATAAGACCAGCCGTTAGTTCTTTCTGGTGTTGCTAGCTCCTAAATGGACTCACTTAAAATTATGAAAATGTTCTAAAAAGGCTAACTTCTTTAGTCTTTGTGTGACAGATAGACACTAATGATATAAGCACAATTCAGAGAATAAATAAAACAGCTACTCTCTGGCCATATTTAACTCACAGCAAAAAGAGTTCTTGAGGATTGCCTGACTTCGACTAATTGAGATACATAAAGAGCTTGTTCTCATGACTGAGATGGGATAAAGAGGCATTTGTAATGGAGCCACTGAGATGTGAGTGGCGGCTCAGAGAGGTAAATGTGAGAAATGAGTTGAGGTCATGCTGAGATGAGGCTGCTAATCTGACAAACACGATGCATTTTACTGCACTGTCTGCCCGTTTCGTAGCGTTTACACGATGAGAACACACACTCTAATCCCATATTAAGCAGCTTGAATGCCCCCAGTGTTTCCTACATGTCCCCTGAAGTCTGATATTGTGATGCTCTCTGTGGGTACAGGGAACAGATCTTTACTCCCTGCTCTGAGCCTTTAGTTTGTTCCACCACTGCGTTTCGTCTTACCTTGTCTGTCCAGTTTTGCCTCTGAACCACGTTTTAAATCTTTTTTTTTAAGGATGCTTATATACCTCTTCTTGCCACATCTTTGTGGCCAGTGCACAAAGTGCAATTAAGGGCACATGCACATGCTATGCAGTACAATTTCATGTCCTCGTCATATATAGTATGTCTTAATATATTGGACTCTCAGTTTGTTTACAAGGAAATCCTTTTAGATGGTTTTCTTTAATATTGCCATTTCTGTTATGTCCCCATGTGCTAACCAGGATTTTGCTTTTGTCCACAATATCACATCCTGTTAGTCTTATATTAACAAAAGCCAGTTCCTTTAATCGAAAGCCATGTATATTCATTTTTTTTAAGTTGCAGTTCAAAGGGTACAGATACAAGAGCGTGATAAGGGTAAAAAAAAGAAAAAAGGCATTAGACAATAATAATAAAGGGAAAGAGATGCATGAGAAAATGAATCAGAGACATAGGCAAGAAAACCCTGAGTGAAATGACAGCGCCACAGATGTACAGGAGGTGATGAGATGGGAGATCGAACCACTGATGTGGGCCGGACTGAGTGATAAGGATCAATGCTAAGACACAGTGAAAGAGGAAGAAACCAGTCTGTGTGCAGTTGTTAGTGGTTTTCTCTGTGTGCGTGTGCCACTCACATGTAACACGGACAAATCTGTCACGTATGCTTGAGAATGCAGCCTGTGCATGGAAATGAGAGATGCATAAGCCAACGGTATGCATGCACACACACACACGCACGCACGCACGCACGCACGCACGCACGCACACACACACACACACACACACACGCACACAAACATGCACTCTTTGACATGAACATTGAAGTGATAATGCATGCTGAAAATGGCTCTCTGTCATACACACACAAACATGGCAGTGAGTGTCCACTGCATGTTTGAAGAGGTGGGGGAGGCAGTAATGCTCTAAACATGATTATACAACCAATCATGCTGTGAGAAACAGTAAAAGAAAATAGGTGAAATTACATTTTCAATTAAGAAGCTCAATCTTACCTCATGCTCCGTAGTTATGTCTTTCTCTCTGTCGTGTCTTCACCTCCTCTCACTCTCGGACACAGAGAAGGCTGTGTTTAAGTCACATAGATTTCATGCAGCCAGTTTGATTTCCCTTCCTCTGACACATTCTGCACAAATGACTGTCTCTGTCTCTCTCTCTCTCTCTCTCTCTCTCTCTCTCTCTCTCTCTCTCTTTCTCTCTCAGGCATGCATTCAAAATAAACCAGTGCGTCTCTTCCTTACGCACACGCGCACAAGCTCACACACGCATGCTACAAAACAGCTCCTCTTCTCTTCACACACACATGCATACACAGCACACGCGCATGCTGAAAAACAGCACCTCCCTCTCTGTGTGTGTGTGTGTGTGTGTGTGTGTGTGTGTGTGTCTGTCTGGGCTGCTCTCAGGCAATCAGAGAGAATGTCATAAACCAAACCACACCCCCTCGCCGGCTCACCCCTCTCCCCAGGCTTAGGCTACTATAAATACAGGGATGGATATGAATATGCTGTCTTGTTCTCTTAGACTTTCCCCCTCCAGAGCTCTCATTCCTAATATTCTCTCTCTCTGGCCATGAAATGCCTCTCTTATGACCTTGCTTTGTGTTCACAGACTGCCCCCCACAACCCCCTCTATCCACAGGACTATTGTACCGTCATGGGTCTATTAAATGCAATAGCCCTGGCATTTGATAGGCTGTAAACCCGACACTGGCCATTCAAAAGTGATTAAGGAAGCAGCAATAACAAAAGCGGGTGAGAAAACAGTGCAACAACAATGGCTGCACGAGGCACCTGCTGCCGCTGAAACTGACTGTAGCGATATTGCGCAGAATTGTAACCGCAACGCGCGTCGTCACGTGCTGGTGACTGAACTGTCGCATTTATCTAAACTCTAGTTATGTAGCCCATTAGATTCATTATTACGCACGCAAAGAGCAAGGCATGACAGAAGCACTGTCCTCTTTATGGCGTTGTGAAACGGATGAACTCGCACCTCACAGGAAATGAGGCTTAAGATGCCCACACAACCGCCGATTTACTCGCATAACAGCAACAGACGTGTGTTGAAAGTGTTCGGGTGTTGGTCGTAAACGGCGTTTGTTTCTTCTGAGTGTGAGTTTCTTGTTTGTTTTGGAAACACAAATACGACTGACTAATTAATTCTGAAGCAGTTCTCATCTTTCGGTAAAAATAAGCTTGAAAGCCGCTCCATTTGCACATTTATGAAGGAGAATAAATTTGGATTCCTAAATGAAAATTAATAACATTAACAACCGAGATGAGAAGCGCGCGGTGGGACGGGCAAATATTCATTTTCATTATGTGTTTTAATATTTATGGTGGATTGTAACTTGGTTACGTCTCCCTGGAGTTTAATAAGGTGTAGCAAGAAGTTCAAGCCCTTAACCTCCCCCATTTTTCTGGTTCCTTCCTGTTTTTTCAACATTCTCAGGATGTGATGACAAATAAAGGGAAATTAAATCACTGGCTTTCAAAAATCCTATAATGTGCGGCACATGGTCATGCACTTTATTTACACACAAAACCAGAGACACGCATACACCGTACCAATCTTCATAGATAACGTGGTTGATTATTATTGATCCCTAAAGAGATATTCAGTGCAGAAGCAACACAACCAAAGATGCACATGTAGCTGTATGTGTATACAGTAAGGTTAAACAATTTAACAATTGATAGAAGACAGTTGGTCACTAAGGACTTAAAAAGTGATAGATTTAATAACTTAGAAAACAATGATCATTGCACATGCTTCAATTCCCTAAATTAAATGGTCTACGGGAACCATCACCCCACCCATGAGTTCTTGTAAAGGCGACTCCACTGTGAAGGTGGCTGGGGGAACCCATGATGTGATTTTGAGATCAATGTGACTTACACCATAACAGGTTGTCAGATTTATGAAATACGATTGATGTGTAAGACCCGGCGGTAGCAACCACAAACACAGTTTAACATCGATGGCGCTGAATCCAATACGCCAACTCTATCATTGGTTCTCTGCTTGCCCAACGCCTGCATCAACCCTTTCTATCCGAGCATCCCTAGGGACAGTTCAGCTTCCACTTGGTCAGTCAATCCTCACAGCTCTGACCTACTTCATCTCTGTGGCCCCAAAACATACACGTGCACTCACACTTACAACTGCACAGCAATGCAAATGTTTAAAACAAAGGTGTTGTCTCTTGCTGTAAACGCATCAACATAGCTTCTGTTGAGCCATGCTGATGGTTTGCAGAATTAATCCATATACTGTAAATTGTAAGATACCAGAACTCCTCACCCTTTTGTGCTTGTATAATAACTTAAAACCATTGGCAGTTGTATAGAGAAACTTTCTAATAGGTGCTGGAAAATGGCAGACAGGATTTGCTCCCTGTGAGACATAAGAGTATCAGTGAGGTCAGGCAATGATGTTGAGTCATGTGGCTTAGCTCACAGTCAGTGCTCCTTAAGTTTCATAATAAAATGAGTAATGCAAATTCTGAAAGTCTTAAATTCTGTGTAACTGTTCTATATCAAAAATGCGGAAGCTAAAATGAGGGTTAAAATGAACTCTCATTCCAGTAAACTAAAGGATTCATCTACAAAGCATTCTGGATAATTACACTATTTCAGAGAATATAGACTTTTGTCATTTCATTTTCTTTCTCCTATCCCTGCTTAATACACACCGACAACTATAAGTAAGCCACTTGTATTATTATTATTATATATATATTGTATTATTTTATTTCAAGGCGCCTTACTAGACACTCAAGGACACCGTACAATGAATAAAACAACAATACAAGTAACCATTAATACAACATATGATCTAACCGACAAAAAATCAAAGTAATCATAGACAAGCATACAAAAGCAAACAATAAAACAAGTAAAACAAAACAATTGTTAAAACCATAAATAACCCTAATCAAGTGGTGTAATCATCGAAAAGCCTGCCTAAACAGGTAAGTTTTAAGACGAGATCTAAAAGTGGAAAGATTTTCACTTTCCCGAACGTCTTGGGGTAACAAGTTCCAAAGTAGGCTAATTTAATTTCATTTAAATTAAACACTGCAGTTTTACCAGCCAACGATAGACTTGCTTGCACAAGTCAAGTAGTGCAGGATGATAGCACACCCCTGTGGCTCTTCTCAGTAATATAAATGAACACAAATTCAGTAAAATGCAAAGGCATGAACAATTTCTATAAACCGTCAGCTGTTTATTTGTGTAACTTGATGAACTCTTGTAAATACTGCTATAATATTAACAGAACTGAATAGTGGCATTGGCATGAAAACAAAAATTCATGCAACATATAATGCATAAGTAATAATACATTTTACATGGTTAAATTACATCAAGTCATATAAGATATAAGTATTTGTTTTTAATGGCTATGTTTCAGCTATTTATTTAAGATATAATGTTCACCAGGTTAAGGTAAATATATGGGGTAGTCCTACAGGCATTGGGGGCTGGGCTACTGTGAGAGCATCATGGGCCTGAGGTGAAAAGGCACTGCTGTGTAAACTCGTGTCAGTGCGGATCAGCACTGTGTGTGCGTCTCATCTGCTCAGCCTGTCTCACCGCCTTCTCCAGCTCCCCCTGGGACAGCAGACCACAGCGCTGCAGGGCAGAGAGCAGCTGGGCCCGGGAGTTACTGATGAATGAATGAGACAGGAAAAAAGGAAGACCACCTCCGTTTTTCAGGAAGTAGAGCGGTACTCTGACCATACCCAACACCTGAGACAAACACGAAGCAAGAAAATCAGGGTGCATATATGTTAGGTGTGTATGTATGTAAAGAGAGAAAAACCGAGCAGCACATGGTTCTACCTCCAAACCATGATCTGTGGCCGTAGCTACAGCTGCTCTCTCTATTTCTCTTAGCTCTGCCTCTGTCCTTTTCTTGATGTAGAAGTGTGTGATGAGCCGAGGGCAGGATGTAGCAAGGCAGGAGGATACATGATTTTCGACGCCCACTGGTATAGCCACGCCCACCTCTTCAAGAAGCTCTCTGCTTAGCCCTGCCTCCAAAGTCTCTTTCGAGGGGTTCACCAATCTACAGGTGACGTCATAATTACAGACTTCACACATGTGCTTGCTTAGCAATGGCAGCTACAACTACAGAACCATTATTTAAAATTTGGTTTTGTTTGTTGGTCCAGAAGAATGAACTCACCCCCCTGGGAAACCCAGCAACCCATCAAAGCGCATCTGCATCTGAATGACAGGATTCTCGAATTCAGGTTTATGTTGCCCGGGCATTCATTGGGCATAGTTTATTTTTAACTTCATGCCACGTTAACCAGAGCACCTGTGTTAGTCGCACTCTTTAAATAAAACTGTTAAGGTATGATGCTTCCGGTATGACAACTCTTTCTTACCAGCACTATGTGTTTGATAGGAATTTTCCCGAAGAGTTTGGCGCTACAGTCACCGTACAGCATAATGTGACATGCATGTCTATATCCTTCCCGTGACAAGGCATCTTCTCTCGTTATCTGACCCTCCATTACACGACGAGCGATGTAAACTAATTAAATTGTGAACAAATTAATAAACTGTGGGGACCAAATATAATATGGGCGTGGTCTCTACCAGCGTGTCTACGTACGTGTGACCAATTTTTCAAAATAATAGTCCATAAAGTTCATGCTCTTACAAAATAATAACGTTGTATAAATAGTTACCGTAATAATTGCATATTTTTTATGATTTTTTGTTTATTTTCGATACTTATATATTTAATTACAAAATTAACTCTTCAATTCAATTTTATATTATTGAATAGTTAAGGACATTGTTTTTTGTAACACTGATCGTCCTATAGATGGCAGTAGCATTTAAATTTGATGAGTCTGTCGTCCCATGAAAATATTGCTTTGAGAATAATGTTGCAATATGTGATAAACTGCATATGCACACGGCTGGGTAAGAATACAGAGAGCAATTGCAAACAAGTTAAATAAAAGGTGTCTTGCTCTCTGAATCTATGTCACCTGTGTGTATCACTGAAAATAACTGCTTTTATCCATAACCATTATGGATTCAAAAGCGAAGCCATAGCTGTCAATTCCTCACACATGCACTGACTGTTGTCACATATTGCAAGATTAGTTTGCAAAGGAGTAGTGAATTACTGTAAACATTGACGTTAGTACTTTAATATCAGGCAGATCCTGACAGGGCTGTGTTTATTAGTCATTAGTTCTTATTCTATAATCAAGTTACCAAAATAATGTGTGTGGAGTGTTTGTTTGCCATTTCAGTGGTCTGGTCTCATGCCACATAGCACTTGACAGGATTATCTACAGTCTTACAGGAGCCTCACAAATTAAACTATGAAGATTTCAGCTCAAGTGTTGACTGGAGGAAATATACTGTTTCACAACCACTCCCTTTAAAAAAATGTAATAAATAGGCTACAACATTTGTCCTCTCAGCTCACGTAGTGGAAAATAAATAATTATTTGCTACCACATGATGTATGCAACGTTTATATTTTAAAAGATCTGACATTATGTGTGAATAATATAGATAATACATTTAACTGAATTAAAGTTTTTGTTTTTAGAGATGTGATTTTGAGATTAGTGATGTGTTCTCAACAAGTGTGACAAAGTTAACTAATATATCGGATAACAGTGAAGTTCATCCATGGAGAAATAGTTTCATCATTTGTGTAAACATTATCTGTGCCTGATCAGCATCACTGGTCATAGTCAATAGTCAATAACCTAAAATTAGCTACAGATTACAAACAATATGCACAACGTCCTAGTGTGCGTGTGTTTCTGTGTGCATTTGTGTGTTTTCTCCAGCAGTTGTCAATGTGTTGGCTGTGTCTACTCTGGGCTTTCTGAGTGACTCATGTAGAGGTTTCCATCAATCCACGGGTCTTTGAAGCCATGCCTTCGTGAAATGTGGCTCATTGTTAAGAGGCATTTTATAAAGCGAAATATATGGGAGAGTGCCAGAGACCAAATTAACCCATGTAGACTTCCCATGCCGAAGTGTAGCTGTCATGTTCCCATGATCTAACACAATTCAAAACGGACAGTAAATGAGTATATTTGTTCAATTGTATTAGCTTGTCAAGGGTTAAAATTTGAGTTGTAAGTTATATGTACTATTTAAATTGGAAATATAATAGATGTGTGTGTTGAGAATGTTAAGAGAGAATGAGACAGATGGAGATGTTATGAGGGACATGCATGTCACTAGTTTTTGTTTTACTCATTTGTATTAAAAGTTTGAAGAAATATGTGACATTTATAGTTAACTGTATGTAAATAATAATTAAAGTAATAGCGTTTATTTGCTCAACAGTTAACTGTAATCTGTTTGCGTTTGTCAAGCAACAAAGAACCTAGCGCATTAATATAGAATTCTATTGATGTGCAGTCACAGGTGTGCATTACATCAGCTGTTGTACAACGTTGAACACAGCTCCATCAAAATTATGAGTCTGAACTATCTACTTTACAAACTATCCACTTTACAAACTGGAATTGAGCCTCCACTTTGAGAAATCAGGCATTTAAGAGTTTTGAGTAAATGCATTTTAACTCTGTCCATCCACTCTGAGCTTTAGTATGTGCAAGCCAATGGATTGCGCCTCCAAAGTGGCTGGGCTATTCTTAAGCCTGGGCGCTTTCTAAGTTTAAAAGGTTTATGTGAGCTGCTGGCTATTGTTCTGGTGAAGGCGTCAGGGATTGTTATAGGGGATCTGGGGTGGGGGAGATATACTGCTGTCAAAATCCAGACTAAAATAAACAGACAGCTGTGGGTGCTCATATCTAGGTTGTGTTTTGAGTGTGTATGTGTGCAAGACTGATAGAGTGGCAACACAATGCAGACACAATGCAGGTGTTGTGTTGGAGATGGACAGGAGAAAATGAAACTTGTGTCACTTGCTAAAAGACTGATTAGATCGCATTATTTCTGGGTTGGCTAGTGATCCTGGGATTAGAATATCTAGGGTTTACCAGTGTTTCCTTCACTCTCATTCCCTTTCGTGCACACACAGGTGCAGGGTCACTGAAGTGCAAGGATCTAACCCAACTGTCAGAGGAAGATCAGTATAGAAAAAAATAATGTAGGATGATGAATTTACATAGACAGGTGTTGTAGCTCACACTGCTCACCTAGGATCTGGAATGGATGACTGGAGGGTAGATCACACAGGGTTAAGAAGGCCAGGAGGTATGTGTTTTGGTTGGCAGTAGGAAAACATTTATTAGCATGCAGTTTAGGTATATTTTCCCAGACAATATTAAGTGTGGGTATACAGAATGCAATGCTACCTCTTCCACTCCTGACCTTTTAGCCTGTGTGGCAGAACATTGTGCCACTGGATGAGAGTGTGATAATCTATGACAACTGCTCACCATGTGTAAGGCTTCAAACCTCAGACAGGTTCCAGGAAGCTTTAATTCAAGTGTGCCATCTCAAACCCTCCTTTGTGGCACATGATATTCTAATTAATAGCCATATGATTTAGTGTAATTCATTACTATGTACAAAGTATTTCCTGAAGCCATGAAAAAAGTTGAAAGTATACACCATAAAGTAGAATCAAATCGAATCTAATAGAATAGAATACTTTATTGTCATTGCACAGCTGTACAATGAAATTTAGTGCTTTTCTCAGTGTATATATATATATATATTAGAAATATATAATGTATATACTGTATGTTCATTTCATATGAACTCTCTCCTGTCTGTCGTTGCTCTCTCGTCATCTGTCGTCAAAAACCTACGGCAGACAAGGGCTAAATCCTTGTCATCTGTCCTTATTCTGCTTGATCGCTCTGCTGCATTTGACACTGTGAACCACCAGATCCTGCTGGCCACTCTCTCCAAACTGGGCATCTCTGGAACTGCACTCAACTGGTTTGACTCTTATCTCACAGGCAGATCCTTTAAGGTATCCTGGAGAGGTGAGACATCCAGATCTCGCCAGCTGACAACTGGAGTTCCTCAGGGATCAGTTCTCGCTCCTCTCCTCTTTTCTATACATACCACCTCCCTGGGTCCAATTATTAAGGCACATGGGTTCTCATACCATTTTTATGCAGATGATATGCAGCTTTATTTCTCTTTTCAGCCAGATGACCCCACCATCTCTGCCCGTGTCTCTGGCTGCCTTCTGGACATCTCTTCTTGGATGAAAGAGCATCTCCTACAACTCAACCTCTCCAAGACAGAACTGCTGGTTATACCGGCCCACCCATCAATTGAACACCATCTTACCATTCAGCTCGGATCCTCAACTATAACACATACCAAGTCTGCAAACTACCTGGGGGTGATGTTCGACGACCAGCTGAAATTCACCTCTCACATCGCAGCAACCACTCGAACTTGCAGGTATGTGCTCTACAACATCAGGAAAATCAGGCCGTTCCTGTCGGAGCATGCCTCTCAGCTGCTAGTCCAAGCTCTGGTCACATCAAGACTGGACTACTGCAATTCTCTACTGGCCGGCCTTCCAACCAATGCAGTCAAGCCCTTGCAAATGATCCGTAATGCAGCTGCACGTCTAGTTTTCAATCAGCCCAAAAGAACCCATGTAACGCCCCTCATGATTTCACTTCACTGGCTGCCAGTTCCCGCTCGCATCAAATTTAAATCGCTGACACTGGCCTTCAGAACGATAACGGCAAATCTGCCCCTTTACCTTAACTCAATGCTCCAGGTCTACATCCCCTCCCGTCATATTCGGTCTGAAAATGAGCGATGCCTGGTTGTTCCATCACAGCGAGGCACCAAATCGCTTGCTAAAACCTTAACTCATTCAGTTCCCCAGTGGTGGAATGAACTGCCAGCCTCGATCCGAACTGCAGCATCCTTCACAACTTTCAAAAAACTGCTCAAAACATACCTGTTCTGCATTTATTTGACTAACCAATAACTATCTATGTCTTGTGTCTAAAACAAAATTGTTGTTCATTCTCTCCCTTGCTTACCCCAGCTTTAATCCTCGTAGTAGCATGGCCTTGTGAACTAACGGCACTGTTTAGCGTGTTGACAAAATGTTTATATGGTCTACTTGTAAGTCGCTTTGGATAAAAGCGTCTGCCAAATGTATAAATGTAAATATGACCTTTATACATATTGTTTATAATAATACATATTGTTTATATTTATAGGCCTACATATTCTTATTATATATATATATATATATATATATATACTTCACACACAAACCCTTAATTTCTGATGGTATTGAACAGCAGAACATATAGCCTCTGTTAAAGGAGTTCAGTCCTTGATAGTAATAATAAATCTAAAATGGAAAGACTGAAATTAAATTAATATTTTATAGCTATTTAACCTGAATTTTGAGTTTGGCACTGCATTGCGTTGTGTTTAAAGATTAACAGAAATGTTTATAAAATTAATTGATAATGCCCTAACAACAAAATGCAGTAAATTATTAAATGATTTACTTCTAAACAAATGTCTGTATCACAGCTTTTGTTCTGTGGAACACAAAAAGTTGTTTTCTGTGTTTAAAACGTATTGTCTACGCTGTTAAATAGAATAAAAGAAATATTAGGGCTTAAGCTGTTAAAAGAAAAAACCTCAAGTATCAAAAAAGATGTCTATACAACTGAAATGATAGAAGAATTTACATTACTGTTTGTTTAACTGATTTACTGTTAAGAAGCTTTAATAGCACTTTCAGTATAAAAAAAAGAAAGCATACGTTTACTTTGGTTTAGGGCACTGGTGACACCTGTGCATCTTTAACAGTATTTATAGGTCAGACAGATTGAAAACTCGTTTAGTGTTTGATCACTGGCTGATCACTCTCAGTAATTTCTAAGGGAAACAAACAGAGGACCGCCTCTTTAACCACAAACTCATGACAGACAACATGGCTATCTGTGCATGGAATGCAGGCTATTGGGAACAGGAGTATTCTCTTCTATTTTCGGACTACAGAGTGGGCTCTGGATTCTGCTAAAGGACACTTATCTCAGCTTTACCTCTCAAGGTCGACAGCTTCTGAGGCGCCAATTTGCTGCGGAGGATCGGCCTGTATCAGTAACCAAGCATGAACGTTATCCAGATCATGTGTTAAATAAAACATATCACTGGTTTTCTCAAGTAGTCTGTCACAGGAGGCAGACACAGTTGGAAGTTTTCTTTTTTAATACGAATTACAATTCGGTCACATTAAAATGGACAGCTCCATGTTGTAAAGCGTTCATTAAAAAATTCTCAGACTTTTTTTATTTTTTAAGTTTTTTATAAGGCCTCAGTTACAAAATCATGATTTCCACCTGTCATAATACAATGTAACCCACAAATAGGCTAGTTCTCTAAACTGTTTTAGCTAGAGAACAATCTGCAATGCAGTACATTTGCCGTGCACTAACAAAGGTTGTCTTTTCTTACACAGAAAGACTTTAAAACAACAAAACCATCCACTTTCTGGATCACAGAGGTGAATAACTTTTACAGATTATGGGGCATAGCAAGAATAGTACAGATCTAATCCAATGAAATAATTTTAAATTACAGATAATTCATAACAATTTACAAAACCCTTCAGATCAGAATTTTGTGGTTGTGGTAAACTTTGTGTTGTAACTAATGTAGATTATCTGAGATCTGCAGTTTATATTTTTATGCACTGTAATGTTTAGTCCTTAAAATATGCGCAGAAAGAGGTCAGGCATTTAACCTTCGGACATCAGTGGTTAAATCACGATCAACAACAATGTCGTTTTAAAAATAACCCGCTTACAGTAGGGTTCGGTCACCTGGTTGCCTTTTGTGATCGCGCAGAGACGGACAGCACGGCCACGCGACCAATGAGCAACTGAATACACACGGACACATGGGGATATCTGACATATCTCCCCAACTCTGACCTTGAGAGTGACAATAAAAGGAGAGCGTGCCACTTGTTGAGAGGCCAACCCGTTTAGACTTTCCTGGGGTTAGTACTCATATGCATGCGTTTGAATGAAGCGCTGTATTTTGATGATTTTGCATTTTTAAGTTTTTAAAAATTCAAAACGAACCCAAATACTCTTTTTACGCTTAAATTGCAATGTATTCAATTCCTACGAGTAGCAATACAATCTGGAGTTTTTTTACCCTAACCAATTTTCTGAATTCCAGGTGTTTGAGTGCAAACTGGGGACCCGACGCGTTTATCATGTCACGCTTTATGGAATTGAGGGAGTTTGGCAACGCGGCGACGTTCCTGCGTAAAACCAACCTGGAGCAGCTCGCTGCGCAAGCCCATGCGTTTGATGGTACTGTCTCCAAGCTGTGTTTTATTTTTAGGTTTTGAAACTATTAATTTTAAATCATATTAAAAGATTTAAATCATGCCCATTTGCTGAATGTGTCACAGTATATTGAGCATGTATTGTATATTGCTTGGACACATTGGCAAAACATGCCCTAATACTTACTATTCTCAATTTTTGCTTTCTTATGACCAGTACAATATATATTCCATTAACATTTTGATATTTTGATGGCTTTAATAATTATAATAATTATTATACAATAAATATTAATATAAAAAAGATGAATTACAATGTGTTACAAGACATGTACTGGGTTTATGTTTCTGTGTAGGGAAGAAACGTGTTTGGATTCCAGATGAGAAAGAAGCCTACATTGAGGTGGAGGTTAAAGATACAGATGCAGACAAAGTAATGGTGGAGACCAAAGATGGACAGGTCAGTGAATCTTAAATAATCTCCATTGTTCTTTTGAGCAACGTAACTGTTTTAAGTTTACCCAAACAACAATGTTGATGTTTGATGTATTCATGAGAATGTTTTTCTGAATGATATATGTTTAGGATATGTGATTGACTGAAAAAAAACATAAACTTTTATTGCTTCAGTTGTCAAGCAACAACATTTTATTCGGCGTTGGAAATAGAAAATATGGTGAATAAATCATTTCATTCAAACAGATGTTAACGGTGAGAGAGGATGATATTCAGCAGATGAACCCCCCTAAGTTTGACATGATTGAAGACATGGCCATGCTCACACACCTCAATGAGGCCTCTGTTCTCTTCAACCTCAGCCGTCGTTACAGTTTCTGGATGATCTATGTAAGAACCCATTTTGTAGTCTGTATCTCACGGTGGTTTAAGAATAATTCATGCATCAAGGCATCTGTCACCTGAATTTCACGTTTGTCTGATCAACTTTATTGTTCTCTGTCCCTCCGCAGACATATTCAGGGCTTTTTTGTGTGACAGTTAACCCGTACAAAAGGCTTCCCGTGTACTCTGCAGAAGTGGTTGCTGCATATAAGGGGAAGCGTCGCTCAGATGTTCCGCCTCACATCTTTTCCATAGCAGACAATGCCTACAATGACATGCTAAAAAGTACTGTCTTCAAAAAGT
The DNA here is from genome assembly GCF_024868665.1 of Triplophysa rosa. NCBI lineage: Eukaryota > Metazoa > Chordata > Actinopteri > Cypriniformes > Nemacheilidae > Triplophysa > Triplophysa rosa. The sequence continues at coordinate 12,065,044 of NC_079910.1, read as the reverse complement.
CGTCAACATATTTCAGTTTTGCCCTCTATTTTTTAAAATACTAAATAGCACCTACTTGATCATTACACAATTACAGTTTTATTTTTGGTGTTATTTAACATTAAGTTCTCATTAAGTGTTCTGCTCTATTTTTCCTATAGATCGTGAAAACCAGTCAATGCTTATCACGTAAGTACTGCTTTACCACCTCATTACACATCTTTTCTACAACTAGCCAGAATGATGTGGAATCAATTTTTGCATTTTTTGCATTACTTAATCTTGACATGGTATAAAAGATTGGGTTTTGCCAGGTTTTTTTCATTTTTTACATCATCTTGGGTTTAATCATGTTTCATGCATATTTCACATGAATTTTCCTCATGCTTAGCGGAGAATCCGGTGCTGGCAAAACCGTCAACACGAAACGTGTAATTCAGTATTTTGCCATTATAGCTGCTCTTGGCGAAGCAGCAGTCAAAAAAGGAGTAAGGGCAGAAACTTCATATCTGTGCTTTTTTTGTCATCACCCACCCTTATTACCCTCGTTTTTGTATCCCTGCGAGTCTTTTTCCCTCTACATCTTGTTTTTGGGGATTATGATAATACTTTAATTTTATATCTGGATTCACAGACTTCCTTTTAACAGATAAGGAGTGACCCTAAGAGTTTTGTTGTCTTATTCCCATTCCAGTATGTTTTATAAACCCTTTTTATACCATTCTACATTGCCTATTCCCTTTTCCCCCTTTTTTGCAAGTCTTTCATATTGTCTCTTGTTTTTTAACATTTTGATCTTCTCTTTTCGAAAATCAACCCAGATGTCATTTATTCCCTCCCAATCATCAAAGATAATATTTTTCATTTTTCATATCCATTAGTTTGTTCTGTCTACTCATAGATTTCATTTTGTGTGTTGAGTTCATGAGTTGTGTCAGGTAAACTCACACATCCCTTTGTTTTCAACACACAGGGTACATTAGAGGATCAGGTCATTGAAGCAAACCCAGCTATGGAAGCTTTTGGCAATGCTAAAACCTTGAGGAATGACAACTCATCCCGCTTTGTGAGTGAATATTATAAGTGCATAACATCTCATGTTCTTTTAATATTCTACTCTGTTTCACTGTTTTGTCTCTCATCAACACAGGGAAAATTTATAAGAATCCATTTTGGTCCTACAGGGAAACTAGCATCTGCTGATTTTGACATCTGTACGTTGATTCGAAAAATTTACTTTTGTGTTAATAGATGAAATATATTTGTTGTTTCATGTTCTTTATTTCATTGTTTAGATCTTCTGGAAAAATCCAGAGTGATATTTCAGCAAGGTGGAGAAAGAAGTTATCACATCTACTACCAGATCCTCTCGCATAAAAAACCAGAACTTCAAGGTATTCGGGCAAAGCCAATATTTACATCAAAGAACCAAGACTGGAGTATTGACATCTGTATTTCTGCTATGCTCCTAAAAACCAAACATCTTTCATCTGTTTAACAGACATGCTGCTGGTTTCATCAAATCCCTTTGACTACCACTTCTGCTCGCAGGGTGTTACAACTGTGGACCACATGGATGATGGAGATGAGCTGCTTGCAACCGATGTAAGTGTTGCTTGTATGATGGAAATTCCTGCAGTTTTCCTCCACCAATCCTTTTACATTAAATCTTGATGACCACCCATGGAGCACATGTCCCTTTGTCCTTTCTAGCATGCAATGGACACCCTTGGTTTCACTCCTGAAGAGAAATATGGCTGCTACAAGATAGTTGGTGCCATCATGCACTTTGGAAACATGAAGTTCAAAGTGCGGCAGAGAGAGGAGCAAGCGGAGGCGGATGGCACTGAAAGTAAGAGGGATTTTTGTGTAAACAGATGTCTAAATTGAGTAGGTTTGGTCAGCGTCTGGGTTGGATTATGCTCTGTGATTTTGTCCACAGGTGCAGACAAAGCCTCCTATCTTATGGGGATCAGTTCAGCTGACCTCATAAAGGGGCTGCTCCACCCGAGGGTTAAAGTGGGCAATGAGTACATAGTCAAGGGACAGACGGTCGAACAGGTCAGCACAATACTGTGCATGTTCTTCATTCTGTGGATGTTAGAGAGATATAAATACACAAAAATATCTGATGATTTTTTGTTTTTTTCTGTAATCATAGGTGGCCTATGCAGTTGGTGCTCTGGCCAAAGCCACCTATGACCGTATGTTTAAGTGGCTGGTTAGCAGAATCAATAGAACCCTGTACACGGCCCTCCCACGTCAGTTCTTTATAGGAGTACTCGACATTGCAGGCTTTGAGATCTTTGAGGCAAGTCCTTAAACATCACACGTGGGTCCTCTTAAAGGAGCGAGACATTATTCATTACTCACTGTACCTATTTATTTATTTATTTATTTAACCTATTGTACCTTTTGTGCTCCTAACAGTTCAACAACTTTGAGCAGCTTTGCATCAACTTCACAAATGAAAAACTGCAACAGTTTTTCAACCATCACATGTTCATCTTGGAGCAGGAGGAGTATAAAACGGAGGGCATCGAGTGGACCTTCATAGACTTTGGATTAGACCTACAGGCCTGCATTGACCTAATAGAAAAGGTTGATATTTAAACATGAAATCATGCACAAAATAGTACAAGTATACCAGACTAATGCTATTGCATCCCTCTTGCATTTTCTTGCAGCCTATGGGCATCCTGTCTATTCTAGAGGAGGAGTGCATGTTTCCTAAAGCCACAGAGAGCAGCTTTAAAGCTAAACTCTATGATAATCACCTTGGCAAGTCTCCCAACTTCCAGAGACCGAGGCCTGACAAAAAACGCAAATATGACACCCATTTTGAGCTGGTGCACTATGCTGGTGTGGTGAGTGGAAATACTGTCACATTTACACAGATATTTCATATGGCTATTTTTATCAGAGAATACAATAGAGGCTTTATTAGCCACACAGCTGGGACCGATGGAATTAGGGACCGATTTACAGTATGCAGCGTCTCCATCGAATGGCAATATATAAGTAATAGGGATAATCTGGAGGAATCTGAGGTTAAGTGTCCTGCTTAAAGGCACAATGGTGATAGCTTAAGGGTTTCAATTCACAAGCTTTGGGACAAAAGCTTGGATCATGTGAATTGTGAATTGTAATTTCATGTGAATTGTAATTTCAATGTGTGCATGTATGTTTCCAGGTGCCGTACAACATCAGTGGATGGCTTGATAAAAACAGGGATCCTCTGAATGAGACAGTAGTTGGAATCTTCCAAAGGTCCTCCAACAAGTTAATGGCAAGCCTCTTCGAGAACTTCATCTGCATTAATTCAGGTGCATTTTTAAGCAACTGCTTTACAGTTGGTACTAATGTGGACCAGGTTTAAAGTGTATTAAAGTGCACACGTACTGCATGTTACAGGTACAGAAGGAAAGCCAGGAAGCAAAGAGAAGAGAAAGAAAGGTGCATCATTCCAAACCGTGTCACAGCTGCACAAGGTTGGTGAATGAGGAGAGAACATGAGATAAAGAGAAAACTGTATTAATTTGTCATTAATTTGTTACTATACCAAATCCTTAAATGCCCCAGAAATGCCACACACATTTTATTACTTTAAATGAAATAAAAATAAAATGTAGAAATGAATTATAGGTTTTGGAAATGGAGAGTGAGCCAGTTAAGACTTGCAGTGATGTTTAGGTTTATTGACCCATGAACATCACTTTAAGTCTGTGCTGGCTCTGCTTTCACCAGCTACAGATGCCAAACACGACACAGGTAAGAGTTGCGTGTCACCAGTTGAGCTACAGGAATGCTACTGTTAGACTCAGTCAATATCTTGACTCAGTTGAAGGACAGCATGCTGATTGATCGTTCGTCTTGCCTTTCTCTTCTAGGAGAACCTAAACAAATTGATGAAAAATCTGAGAAGCACTCAGCCTCATTTTGTGAGATGCATTATCCCCAATGAGACCAAGACTTCAGGTACACCAGTCATATTTGGATTTGCTTTCTTTTCGTACAGAAGGAATTTTGTTACCTACTGCAAGATTTTATACCAAAAATTTCAAATGTTTTCTTGTATCTGATAGGAATGATGGATTCGTTCCTTGTATTGCACCAGCTTCGGTGCAACGGCGTTCTGGAAGGGATTCGCATTTGCAGAAAGGGATTCCCCAATCGCATTCTCTATGCAGAGTTCAAACAACGGTGAGTTCTCCCTCATAGGTCACATTCGTAATCTCTTAGGAGACTCTAGATTATACAAAACTATGGAGAAGAATAGATTAAAGTAGGCCTTCGGGATTTTCCAGATACCGGATCCTCAATCCTGTGGCCATCCCGGAGGACACGTATGTGGACAGCAGGAAAGCTGTTGAAAAGCTTCTGGGTTCGTTGGACATCGACCACACGCAGTACAAGTTTGGCCACAGCAAGGTTCAAAAACCTTTCTTTCCTTTTATATTGCCTATTTTCAGTGACCCAAAACTGGTCCTCCTGACAAACACTGAATGTGTCCTCCATCAGGTATTCTTCAAGGCAGGACTTCTTGGTCAGCTGGAGGACATGAGAGATGAACGACTGTCTGAGATCCTTACCTTGCTGCAGGCTTTCTGCAGGGGTAAACTGATGAGGATGGAGCGAAAGAAGATGATGATAGAAAAGTACGTAAGGAGAAGATACCACTCGGACCCTGTTTTTAAACCTTGACGTTAGACGTAAAGTGTCTAAATAACCGATGGCAAATAGTTTTGCTATTACTCACTGACTGTTGCAGATCTGGCTTTCTTGAGTCGGTTCTAAGCATGGTGATAAACCGTTGAGAGTGTGTAAGCTTCCAAATATATGGTGGGAATGTCTAGAGTGTATGTGAACTATGGTGTGGCGTGTGTCTGCGTGTTTTGTGCGTGTGCACGCTACATAAAAAGACAGTTAAAGCCCCTCCACCACAAATGGCATTCGCAATAGCAGGTGCAGAGGAGGGTCATGTGTCCCGGTTCCTAACCAGTGTCTCCTTCTCTTCTTTATTATAAATAACCCTCTTTTGTCTGGGAGCAGGCAAATTGTTTAGATGCCAGTCCAGGTGACAGGGGATTAAGTCCTCTTGTTTCTGCAAATGGGTTCAGATAGTCAACGACTACTGCTCAACTTTTGACTGTCCCAGATTCAGCGATGGGGAATTGATTTACCCTTTGGGTATGTTCAGTGTCACGGTGGGATTACTGATATAGAAACCGCGACACAATGGTGTGTGGCAGCCTGGCCCTATTTGGTGCTAAACATACTGAGCTAATTTTGAACAAACAAAGGTAGATATTATGAGTCATCAAAATGGCTCCCGCTTATTTCCAACATGGACATAACGTTTTGCAATAGAGTCTTAAAGTTCCAGTTCCCTAAAATGTTCATTTAGCAATGTTGCCTCATGTGAATATCTTCACACAGGGAAGCTTTGATGGTGATACAGTGGAACATCCGTGCCTTTTACGCTGTAAAGAACTGGCCGTGGATGTGTCTGTTCTTCAAGATCAAACCCCTGTTGAGGAGTGCAGCCACGGAGAAGGAACTGGTGGCGCTGAAGGAGGAGTTCCAGAAGATAAAGGAGGCTCTAGAGAGGTCGGAGGTGAAGAGGAAGGAGTTTGAGGAGCGACAGGTCTCTTTGGTACAGGAGAAAAATGATCTCTCTCTTCAGCTTCAAGCTGTGAGTGAATTATTATATTAGATGTCATTTATTTATTAATGGCGGTAATGTCTGTGTAAAATGCAAGGAAGGTGCCCTCATCCCTTGAACATTTTATCTCCAGGAGCAAGATAACCTGGCAGACGCTGAGGAGCGCTGTAACCTGTTGATCAAAGCTAAGATCCAAATGGAGGGAAAGATTAAGGAGCTGATGGAGCGTCTGGAGGATGAGGAGGAGCTCAATGCCACCCTCACAGCCAAGAAACGAAAACTAGAAGATGAGTGCATTGAGCTAAAGAAAGATCTAGATGATCTGGAAATCACTCTGGCCAAGGTGGAGAAGGAAAAACATGCCACTGAGAACAAGGTATTTACTTTAGCTCCTTACTTTATCTTCTTGTTTTCTGTTCAAGCACTCACCTCATTCTTTTGTCCTCTAAGGTTAAAAACTTGGTGGAGGAAATGGCCACATTGGATGAGAGCATCTCCAAGCTGACTAAAGAGAAGAAAGCCCTCCAGGATGCACATCAGCAAGCCCTGGAAGACCTGCAGGCTGAGGAAAACAAAGTGAACATGCTGTCAAAGGCGAAAATCAAACTGGAGCAGCAGGTGGATGACGTGAGTATGGAGCGAGCCAAGTTAAATTCTATAGGACAGGCCTAAGGGTCTTAAAAGAAAGTGCAAAGAATTGTGATAGTCTAATTCTTATATTTTTTTTTTTGTATTTACTGGAACAGTTGGAGGGCTCTCTGGAGCAGGAGAAGAAATTACGTATGGATCTGGAGCGAGTGAAGCGGAAACTGGAAGGAGACCTGAAGCTCTCTGTTGAGTCAGCCATGGATTTGGAGAATAGCAAACAGCATCTGGAGGACGGATTGAAAAAGTGAGATTTTGTCTAAATAAGTCTTAGTATCTGTAATGTGACACATGGGAATACTGTGCTACAAATTTGCTTTATTATTGCAGTTCAGGTTCTAATGTACTTGGTATTTTGTGTAGGAAGGACCATGAAATGGCTCAGATTGGTGCAAAGATTGATGAAGAGCAAGCTTTGGTGATTCAACTGCAAAAGAGAATAAAAGAATTACAGGTGAATATACTGTATTTACTTGGCTAATGTGTTTGGATCTGTGGGACTTATATTTATTTGAAAGGTGCTATGACATCTTAGTTCTGTGTCAGCAACCATGGTGCTTCGAAAGGGAGGGGTGGAGTGAGCTGTTTGTTGCAATTCGCAACCTCATGCTAAAGTCTCCACACTGTTCCTTTAAGATAAACGTGTTTCTTTCACCCGTATCAGTTTTTTCTTAATGGTACTTTTTTATTTTACAGAAAACAAATAGCACTTTTTATCGGTAAAGGGATTTATCTACAGTATGTTGCTTGTAACTGAGATAAAATAAACATCTGTAAAATATTTTTACATACATTTTTATGGCTGTATTGTAGTAAAAATGAAATAATGCTGTGGTCCACTAGACTTGCGAACATTGGCTGACTAATAAAAATATCACCATAAAAGTGTTTATGTAAATAGATATTTGGCAGCAAAAAATGCACTGACCCAGCATTGGGTCAAAAAGGGACAAACCAAGGAAATACAGTATTTATATTTAGTAATGGGTTTAAACAGCCCAGCATTTTAAATTGAAACAACCCAGCATTGGTTAATTTACAACCCAATGGTTGGGTACATCATAGCATTTTCTACAGTGTATTGAGTTAATATTATGGTAAACTCTTGACAGACCCGTATTGAAGAGCTGGAGGAGGAACTAGAGGCTGAAAGAGCAGCTCGATCGAAGGCAGACAAGCAACGTACCGATGTGTCGCGGGAACTGGAGGAACTGAGCGAATGTCTGGAGGAAGCAGGAGGTGCCACTGCGGTCCAGATTGAGATGAATAAGAAGCGGGAGTCAGACTTTCTGAAGCTGCGGAGGGATTTAGAAGAGGTCTCGCTGCATCATGAAACCACCATGGCAATGCTGAGGAGAAAACATGCAGATGCTGTGGCTGAGATGGGCGAACAGCTTGATAACCTGCAGAGGGTCAAACAAAAGCTGGAGAAGGAAAAGGCAGAAGCCAGAATGGAGTCTGAGGATCTGGCGTCTAACCTTGAGCATCTCTCTAGAGCCAAGGTGAAACGTCTCGACGTGCTCAGTGCGTTTTGTGATTGCCTGCTGAAAAAAATCTGGTTTTAGCTCTTAAGGGCATAGTTCACCCAGAAATTAAAACGATGTCATCATTTATTTACCCCCATGTCATTCAAAACCTGACTCTTTCTTCTGTGAAAGACAAAATAAGATATTTTGAGAAACGTCTCAGTGGTTTTTTGTCCAATATTGAGTCCAATATTGTTTGATTAGCAGCATTCTTCAAAATAACTTATTTTGTGTTCTGCACAAGAAAGAAAGTTATGTAAGTTTGAATTGACAAAGAGGGTGAATAAAGAATGAAAGAATTTTTGGGTGAACTATCCTTTAAACAGGCTTATGTTAGTTATCACATCATCTGTGGCCAAAACCTGTAAGACATTTTATCTTAACAAAGAGAACTTTTGTTTGCAGGCCACAACTGAGAAACTGTCCAGGATGTACGAGGACCAATTAAACGAGTCTAAAACCAAAGTGGAGGAACTCCAGAGGCAGCTAATGGATGTCACCTCTCAAAAAGCACGAGCCCAGACAGAGAGTGGTCAGTTTTCTACCTCTTTTCCTGTAGCTCTTTTGCTAGAGCATTGCTTTATAACGTCATACATACATACATACTGAAAAAATGTACTTGAAATGAACTTGAGTGCATTGTAACTAAGTAAGCTTGGAAAAAACATCTGCCAAATGTATAAATGTAAATGCAAGCTCTCTTTCTGCTAACAGGCGAGGTTGGTCGCAGACTGGAAGAGAGAGAAGTTCTGGTCATGCAGCTGCAGCGAACAAAGACTTCTCTCAGTCAGACTTTGGAAGAGCTCAAGAAACACCTGGAAGAGGAATGCAAAGTGAGCCTGTGTTTGAATACACTGGATGTATTGTTGCACGTATACTAATGTACTTGACCTCACCCAGAAGTATCAATGAATAATTATGGAAAAAGAAATCTCATACTGTATGCACCCTATTCAATATTGTATTTGTTTGACTTTGTGTCTTTGCCAGGCAAAGGGCAGTTTAGCTCATGCTGTACAGTCCTCCAGGCATGACTGTGACCTCTTGAGAGAGCAGTTTGAGGAAGAGCAGGAGGCCAAATCCGAGTTACAGCGTGCTTTATCTAAAGCAAATGCGGAGATTGCTCAGTGGAGGACAAAGTATGAGACTGATGCCGTTCAGAGAACCGAGGAGCTAGAGGAGGCCAAGTAAGGGGATGGTCTATTGTGCCACATTTTTTTAAAGGAATAATTCACCCAAAAATGAAAATTCTGTCATGCTTTACTCACCCTCTTGTCTTTTAACCTGTATGGCCTTATTTCTTCTGCAAAACATACAAGGAGATTAAATAAATATCTGGTTGTTTCAATGGCCCCATGAGCGCCCAGGCAGCCCCATAAAAAGAGTGTGTGGCTCACTGCCCTGTTGAAAAACCAGCATATGCTTGTTAGGTAGGTTTTGAAGCATGGTAGCTGGTTTGTGCTGCATGGTTTAACCTGGTCATTAGCTGGTTTAAGATGGTCATGAGCTGGTCCTAAACTGGTCCTGGGCTGGTTTAGGACCAGCCTAAACAGCTCAGGACCAACTTAAACCAGCACATGACCAGCTAAGGACCAGCACAAACCAGCTAGCATGCTTCAAAACCTACCTAACCAACCTAACCAGCATATGCTGTTTTTTTCAACATGGTGATCATTTTACAAGCAATGTTGTGATGAAAATACAACCTGATATTTAAACAATTTCTCTTTTTTTGGGGTGAAATAGTCTTCATAAGATTCAAAATAAGATTCAAAAATTTGGCTTCTGAATAAACAGAACAGCAGATATGAAAATTGCATTTTTGGTTTTCAGGAAGAAGCTGGCTGCTCGTCTTCAGACATCAGAGGAAACTATAGAAGCTTCTAATGCCAAGTGTGCCTCCCTGGAGAAGACCAAACACCGACTGCAGACGGAGATTGAGGACTTGATGGTTGACCTGGAGAGATCTAATGCCGTGGCTGCTGCTCTGGACAAAAAGCAACGCAATTTTGATAAGGTCAGGACAAATTTCAATTGAATAACTCCAATATATTCTTTTAAACCACAGGTAGAAAGTAAAAATGTGCTTACGTGTCTTTGATATTTATTCTCCAACACTGATTGTTGTTTTATGTCCAGGTCCTTTCTGAATGGAGGCAGAAGTTTGAGGAGACACAGTCAGAGCTGGACAGCTCTCAAAAAGAGTCCCGCAGTCTTAGCACAGAACTCTTCAAGCTGAAAAACTCTTATGAAGAAGCTCTTGATCAGCTGGAAACGATCAAAAGAGAGAACAAAAACCTTCAAGGTACAAACTATTAAGGATAGGACAATGCTTGGTGGTCTTAAGTTGTATTTTGGAGACCGAAATGTAATTGAAAATGAGACAAACCAGCATGTTTGTTTTTGCAGAGGAAATCACTGACTTGACAGAACAGATTGGTGAAGGTAATAAGGCTATACATGAGCTTGAGAAGGTAAAGAAGACACTGGACCATGAGAAGAGTGACATTCACGCAGCACTGGAGGAGGCGGAGGTAATATAATATAATACTGTCTGTGTGCAAAACAAAAACATTGAAATGCTGCCTATGTGCTAAAGGAAAACATACATAATAAAAATAATGCTTTGAAGCGAATGTGCTGTTAACTACTATGCACTCGATGCAGGGCACTCTGGAGCACGAGGAGAGTAAGACCTTACGTATCCAGCTGGAGCTCAGCCAGGTCAGAACTGAAGTTGAAAGGAAGCTTGCAGAAAGGGATGAAGAGATTGACAATCTCCGGTAAAATATATATTTTTCTAACATAAGAACATGTTTAACCTCCAGACACCTCCTCCAAAGACCTTTCAAAAATCCATTTTTTATCAATACAGTCGAAACCACCAGCGGGCCTTGGACAGCATGCAGACCACGCTGGAGGCTGAGACCAGGGCCCGAAATGAGGCCAACAGGGTTAAGAAAAAGATGGAGGGAGATCTGAATGAGATGGAGATCCAGTTGAACCATGCGAACAGACAAGCTGTGGAGTCTCAGAGACTAGTTCGCAACCTACAGCTTCAAATGAAGGTGAGCCGGAAAATACCATTTCTTCTCTGCACTTTTGTCATCTCTGTTTGTTGGTCTTCTCATATATCCTTGGTCTTCTCAGGATCTGCAAGTGGAGCTTGACGAGTCTAGGCATCAGTGTGGAGATCTGAAGGAGCAGGTGGTGGTCACAGAACGCAGGAACAATCTGCTCACAGCAGAGGTGGAGGAGCTGCGTGAAGTGGCGGAGCAGACAGAGCGCATGCGTAAAGTCGCTGAGCATGAGCTTCTGGAATCCAGTGAGAGACTGAATCTGCTGCATACTCAGGTTAGAGTCAGATCTGCGTGTGTTTGGATTAATATAATGATCTTTGATAACATATTGATAGTCAGATTTCATGAACCTCCAATAATCCTAACAGAACACAGTAGTGTTGAACCACAAAAAGAAGTTAGAGAGCGATCTGTCCGTGTTGTCTGGGGAGGTCGATGATGCTCTTCAGGACTGCCGCAATGCTGAGGAGAAGGCGAAGAAGGCCATAACTGATGTGAGTTGCCATGGCAAAAATGCAATAAGGACTACTTTACCATTCATAGCAAACAATGAAGCGTTCAAGTAAAGTAAACAAACACCTCGAATGTAATTTCTGCTGTACTGATTGTGCTATGAAAAGTAACAATTCTTTCAAATCATTTTGCTGATTGAGGAGATCTGCTATTACCTTTCCAAACAGCAGGGCTTTTGAATGAAGGACCTAAGCCATACTGTATTTAGGGACCAGAATGTCACTATTCATAGGGATGGGTTGTTTTTATTTGGTCCAGTAAGAAACCAACCACTTAGAAAATCTCAGCAAGGAATTGTAAAATTCTTGTCACAACAGTTAAGCATGTTTGGTAAAACTGATAAAGGATTGACACAATGTTCACCCAGCCGTTACAACTACCCCCAAACAATAAGTATACTTCAAGTTCATTTGATTAAGTATACTTAAGTAAAATTCAAGTAAGCATACTTCATCTAGTATGTATACTATTATGAGAATGTAGTACTTTAGTAGTAAGTGTACTATTTCAATACTGCTTGGGACTAAATTGGCACTTTTTAGCTTAGTTATAAGTGTATTATTTATTCGTTTTTAAGTGTACTTTTAGTAGTAAACTTGGAATACACAGCTAGTTTACAAGTACGTTTTGGTTTGAACTACAACTATAACTATAAGTGAACTTACTGATAGTTTACAAGTTCAATACTTGTAGCACATTTTTTTGTGAAAGTACACTTTGAAGTGTACTCTCAGAGTAAACACAACTAAGTATAATTGGAATACATAATTATACTTTAAAATATATCTCAGTCAAAAGATTGATTACAAGTAAAGGCCAAATATACTTAGATTTTTCTGTCAATATACTAAGGTGCCATTTTAAGTATATTTCCTAAGAAGTACAAAAGTAGACTGAAAGTATACTTTTTTATTTTTGTTGAAAATAAGTATACTAATAGCACACTTAAATAGGGTGACCATACATACGGGAAAATATTTTTCCCAGACATGTCCTGGCCAGGATTTCGGGTGCGTACTCCAGAGGCTGCATTTGTCCACCGCATAGGCCTATGCCATCAAGGTTTAATATTTCCGTTTAAAAAAAAAAAACATTATAAAATTAACATTCATTTCTCTTAAGACGTATAATAATTGTAGTTTCATTATGAGCTTGAAATATAACGGTTGCTTTTTTTAATTGAAACCTGAAATAATAAACCTCGATGCAGTGAAATGCGGAGGTACCCGAAAACCTGTCCAGGACGTGTCCGGGAAAAATGGCACTGATGGTCACCCAAACCGAAACTTTGTTTTTGTAAAGGGTAACCTTTAAAACCAAATCTATCCATAGGCAGCCATGATGGCAGAAGAACTGAAGAAAGAACAGGACACTAGCAGTCACCTAGAGAGGATGAAGAGAAACATGGAGCAAACCATTAAAGATCTGCAGATGCGCTTGGATGAAGCCGAACAGATCGCTCTGAAAGGAGGAAAGAAACAGATTCAGAAAATGGAAAATCGGGTCAGTCTAACAGAGCAACTCAGCAAAAAATAAATTTCTTCCAGTTTTGCCTCAGATATGAGCATGAGGTATTGTGTGATTTATCTGTACCTCAGGTGAGGGAACTCGAGGGAGAGCTGGAGTGTGAACTGAAGAAAAGTGGAGAGTTCCAGAAGGGAATACGCAAATATGAGAGAAGAATTAAAGAGCTCACGTACCAGGTATTACACAGGGTGATCTGTTATAAAAATTGTTCTGTTATAGATTACAGAAGACTTTGTGTTCTCTTTGTAGACAGAGGAGGACAAAAAAACTCTTTTGAGGATGCAAGTTATGATTGAAAAACTACAGGCTAAAGTGAAGAGCTACAAGAGGCATGCCGAGGATGTAGTATGTATTATTTCACATAAAGTTTTTTCTAGTGTTCAAACTCAATCATTTATCCATTCAGCTTATAATAAGGCTGAAATGTTTTAGTTGTGATGTAGGTATGTTGTAAGATACGCATTTGGTTGGTGTGTGACAGGAGGAGGAAGCCAACAGCAATCTGACCCGCTTCAAGAAGGTCCAGCACGACCTGGATGAAGCTGAAGAGAGAGCGGATATTGCCGAATCTCAGGTCAACAAGCTACGGGTTCGTACCCGAGAGACGCACGTTGTTAAGGTAAAAGATACCAATAAACACCTTTCTGTGAACTTTAGATACAACACGCTTGAATATGAACAAATCATACATTTACCTTTTGTGTTCACAGATCACGGAGTGAAGACCGAATAAGCAAGCGTATTAGAGTGATGTAACGTGTGAAAACCTTTATTAGTCTTCAGAAAATGAAGCAAGGCACAAGTCTGACTGATGCCTACTGAGGGTTAATGCAAATTAACTTGTTGTGATCGATAAATGAAAAATAAATGACAAGTTTTAAAGGTCAAATATATATTTAGAAATGTTTAATTTTATGTCCAGCTTTCTGTCAAGGGCCCTCTGTGACTTTGAAGGGTTTTAGGCTACAGCTTTGGAGTGTTTTGGAAATCATTTCAGTGTTATTACAGTATGGGTGAAGAACAAGGACATTTCAAAGGGATATATTTCCCTGTCTGCGCCCCTCTTCTGTTTTGTGAGTCTTTGGACTGAGCTTTTCTTAAGTTGTTCTATTATCTCTAAAAATCATCTTCAATGATTCAAATGTTCGCATGATCATGTCATGTTGCACATAAGTTCATTTAAACTAAAAATGCCAATACTGTGTGGGCTTTGTTTATACATTTGTTTATATGCAAATGAATTTCAACAAAAGATGCCGATTTTCATCATAATCCCCTCAAGTGTATTTTGCCAACAGAATTTTTAATGTTATAACAGATCAAATCGTAAGAACCCAGACCCATTCTTCCTTAAAGGGGAACTTAAACGAGGGATATAAAACACAAAATGGACCACACAGACTTGTGTTTTTGAAATACAATGCCTACTGTTTTAAAGTTTTCAGCTCAATGTGACAAAAGTTTCATAACTTGTTTTACGTACATTTTCTCGAGAAACGCAGTCAAAACTGGTTAATTGTAATACAGGACATGATATTAACATTGAATTGTAACAATTCAGTAACAAAAAAACAGATTTAAAATAATAAGCCAATCGGGCAGATTAAAATTTTAGAAATGTTGTCTTCCAATACAAAACTCACATACTGTCACATGACCTAACCCAGATGTTCACTTCAGGGGTTAAAAGTTAGGGTTAAATGTTTAAAAAGACCTTTCTAGGTCATCACCAGTGTTTGTAATGCCTGTAGGTTTTTCAAGGGATAGTTCATCTATTCTATTCACCCTCCTGTAATTCAAAACCTGTATGATTCTATTCTGTGGAACACAAAAGAGGATCTTTTCAGAATCTGTCTAATAAAATGGAAGTAAATAGATTACCAACATTCTTCAAAATATCTTCTTTTGTGTTCTGCAGAAGAAAGCCATTCAGGTATGGAATGACATGGGTGTAAATTAATGAAATAACTTTTCATTTTGGGTGAACTATCCATTTAGAATATTGTGACCAAACAGACAAGCAAAAGTCATGATTGTGATAAAACAATTTATTTTCTTTTGTTGACTTTGTGTTGTCACTCTGTGAGTTCACAAAAGTAAAATTTTGAGATCAAGTGAAAACTACATACATAACATACATAAATATACAGGCAGTATGTAAACTAAGTGAACCACCAACAAGACAGTAGGATGTCCTATACCACAGTCTTTTTTTGCAGTGAGGGACGGTGGGCAGTGAAGTTTCATTCCTTGCACTAGAACCATTCCAAACACACAAACCCCTCCACTTTTTTATATTCCCGAGCACACATTCAACGCACAGCCATCATATCACTACAGCCAATACACAATCACACTATTAAACACAAGCAGATCATCATCCACGAAACACACGCTCAGCTCTCCGGTCACACAAACACTAATTCTGTAATGCAACTGAATCCCGTGAGTTTACACACTGTGATTCAGTTTTGATGTGAAGCAAGTCCTTTCAGTAGCTCGAAACATCACACACATTCTCTAGAGTCACAACTCCATGAAATCTCTGTTCAGGTCCCTGTAAGCTTCATCAATGTAGGTGGAAATGGCACACCGTGAGCTTCTTCCAGAATCTGCATTACCCAGCAGTACCGACACAGTCTCCTTCCAGTAGGCGAAGGGAACACATGAACTCTGTACAAAAGCAGGAGACACGCAGACGTTAGCTACTCAACTTAACCATTGTAATGAAACGTCTGAGATTGGCCAATCGCAATGAGCTCACATTCTCAAGGCAGGTGCTGTCCTTGTCCTTGTTGAGGTAGTGGTGCTGCCAGAAGCGCAGCAGGTTGTGGAAGTTGTTGAGCAGGCAGCCGGGATATTTCTCGGCATACTCTTTCTCTCTCAGAGCGCTCAGATAGGAAGGCAGTTTTACCCGCCTCCTCGCCAGCATCAGAATCACCAGACTGGTGTTCAGACAGCTCACATTCTCCTGTGATTGGTCGAAAACAGTGTCAGTTTTACATGATCCATCTAATTCAGTCAACACCAGAACAAAAATGTATATATCTTGCCTGTGTGAGAGTCTGCACATTGATGATGTTGATCAGTCTAAACAGGAAAGACAACCTGTTCTCCACTTGAGCCATGTAGGACAGGAGACGGCACTCTGAAAACACTTCAACCACTGAGCAACAGAGAAGCAAAACATTTTTTTTTTCTTGTCTCGTCTGCATACGAGTATATTTGAAAACTGTACTCGTTCACACCTTTCATGTCTTTAGTCTGACTCTCAAAGCGGTCCAGAGAAAGGACGATACATCGCACCAGCATGTTAGAGTCCACCAGAGAGCTGTTGATCTGGGTCAGGAACCTCTGAAACTGAGACAAGCGAGAAACAGATGTGAGATTTCATATCTACTGGTGTATCAGTATGTCTGAATTGAGATCAAAGGACGCCAGACTCAAATCCAAACCTTTTCCTCAGTGTTGACATATTTGTTGAATCTTTTGAAGGCGTCGATGTTGAACTTCATAAGCTCACCAAGTAGGTCAAAGTAGCTCTGAAGGACATCATGGGACGTGCACCCGCTGTCGATGATGCAATTGAGAATGTGCTGCCAGATGAAAGGAGGAAAGAATGGATGAGACTTCACAGTTGTTGTCCACACACGACACTGCCAGTCACTCACAGTCGAGTCCACTCACCTCTAACAAACCTCTTCTGAGCAGGAACACTTGGTCGGCATATGATGGTGTTCCTCTAAGAAAACTCTCAACTGCTCTCGCCTGCCAGAACCTGAAGTGATATGATTTGTGATAAATACATGAGACCTAGTGAAAATGATTTCCTCATTTAAAGGGATAATCGACCCAAAAATGAAAATTCTGTCATCATTTATTCACTCAGATTGTTCCAAACCTGTATAAATTGTTCTGATGAACACAGATAAAGATATTTGTAAGAATGTCTGTAACCAAACAGATCTCATCCCCCATTTACTGCCATAGTAGGAAAAATAAATACTATGGGAGTCAATGGGAGATGAGATTTTGCTTGGTTACTGACATTCTTCCAATTATCTTCCTTTGTGTTTAGCAGAACAAAGAAATTTATACAGGTTTGGAACAATCTGATGGCGAGTAAATAATGACAGAATTTTCATTTATGGCTGAAAAAAATGATTTTCAAGTTCAATTCAATATTTAAATTTTTTTAAAGAGCCAATAAATGGAAAATATATAAAAGAACCATATAATTTCATGATATGAGAACATTACCTATATACACACATAATTGAAGGTATCACCTGAATGATGAATCAATCGGCTCTTTCTTCATGACTGAGATTAACCGTGTAAGAAGACCTTTTTTACCATCACACACAAGGTTCCTGTTGAAACCACATAAACATATTAACCAATGAGAAATGACAGAATTATATTAAAACAATTAATGTGACATAAGTAAGATACCTGTCTGTGTTATTCAGAGCCTCCATTTCAAAGATATTGGCATTCAGGTAGATGTCACTCAGTTCATTCAGTTCTTGTCCACTTAGGAGGAGGTACTTATTCCTGCGGCCGGAACAAAAATGAGACTAAGACACTTGTACAAAAGTTAATTTAGTTGGTCCTTTAACCTTTGTCTGATACTCACTCATGGTGATCACTGAAACTCTGCAACAGTCTGAGAAACTGAATCTTGAATGAGATCTCCTGATGTTACGGAATCAGATGTGTAGTTTGTAAAAGTCAAGAATGATTCAATTCTGGTTAGGTCTGAGTAATAAAAAAAATCGTTCTTACTGGACTGCAGTCACAACTCTGGTTCTGTCGATGTAAGACATGGACAGCTGGCTGTCTTCTCCAGATCAGTTTATCAAAAAGGTTATTGAGTCCTGGGATTAACTTGAACTCAGCAAGCATTCGGTGAACCTATGAATCACAGAAAAGCCGACACAAGATATTAAACTGTGAAGCATTATTGCACATTAGCTAATACAGGAGATTTTATAAGAGAGTCACTTTACCTGATTTCTCTGTCGGCCCATAAGTAACACACATAACACATAAAGAACCTCCACTTTATACATGATCTCATGTACTATCTTCATGGACTGAGGCAATCTGTGTCTAAGCGGACTGGAGGACAGGGAACTCTCATCAGATGACTCTGAAAGACAGACAGTGAGACATAAAATCACAAATAATAGGTAAAGCAGATTAAGTCCGATTCCACAACAGTGGAACCTTGTTTCCTTTGTTTTACCTGTACTGCTCTGCTCTGCTTCCTCAATTGCTAACTGCATGAGAGCATCCAGCACCAGAGCGTTGTCAAGCCAACTGTGCCAGTCTTCAAGTTCCAAGCGGGCAGAGGCTCCCGCTGCCTCCGTCACTTTCCGCGTGGCAAGTTTACAAAGGCGCTCAATAAAGCCAGGGATATTCAGCAGAGTTACTATAAAAAATACATATATGAGTGTTTGTCACAAGATATTGTTGAGACAATTACTGGACTGGATGAAATACAATCTAATCTGTTGTTATATGTGCATTTATTTTACAAAATGGATATTCAGGCTAACACATTATGACCCAAGTAGTGCTTTCTAACCCTGGTTGGTCTCAGATCGTGATGGGCAGGTGCTGGTCTTTTGCTGGGTACTGCGGGCGAGGAGGGTGTGTTTGTCATCCACACCCACATCTGGCTCTGATATGGTGACTGAAAGGATACGACAGAAATTGGCCAGCTGTTGCTGATTGAAGCTCTGGACCAAACTGGGGAGGTTGGGAATTTCATCCAGTTGCACCATTTCCTAAAGGTAAAATAGTATGCAATTTTATCACTATGGAATATAAATAAGAACTGATCCGATGCTAAAAGGGCCACAGAGATAGAACTCATATCGAGCTAAAAAACATACTAAAATCATACACTTTTCAAGATAAATGCTTTTCATTACCTTCCTGACACTTAGAATGTCCTCGATCAGAGTGGCAGTTTGTAGAAAAACCTTTTTGTTTGACATAAGCGTAAAAAGAAACGTGACAAAATCATCCCTCGCTGCCAGGCTTTTTGTAACGCCTTCTGTCTGCGAAACAAAAGCAGAGACTATGAAGAAATGAGGACAAGACAGATCATTTTGTATCATCATCTCTGTCCTTTCAGAGTCATCCACATATGATTATACTTACACATATACAGCAGTTGTAAAGAACGCTCAGACAGTCCTTGATGAGATCATCACTCACTGAAAATTGAAGCAAACTTTTATTCACTGGGACAGCAAAACATTTAGTATTACCTACAAACAAAAATAAATAAATGACTACAAATAGTAAGGAAATTACAATGTCTTGGAGTAAAATAATTCACATAAAAAATTGAAATGAGCTTACGTATGGGTAGGTCTCCCTGCACCGTGAGTGTTGGTCGTATTAGAATCTCTACAAACAACTGTGGGCAAATAAAAAAACAATTGAATGTTTTTGGCAAAATAAGCTAAATTTTGATCAGTGCTATTTTTACAAATCTGTATGAATCCAGCTATTCAGCATTTGACAATTTGACATTTCTGTATTAAGAATATAATGGCTTCTAAGTTACTTGCTATATCGTTGCTAAAGTAGAATTTAAAAACTATTAAAAGTCATTCATAACCCAAAAAACTACATCTAAACAGGATTAGTCCCCTCATCTTTCCGCTTAAGATTAGTCAGGCATTAAATTTATTTAAAGAAAACTCACATCAACTCCTCCAAAGAGGTCAAATGTATATGTATTAGGTGAAATAGACTGCAGTGGTGTTTTGCGCTCCTCTGTGACAAATGACATGGCCTCCATAGACAGCAATGACGACAGCTCCTGCACAACCACAGAATGACTTGACATCTGCTCACAAAATTTACAAATTGGTATATGAGGGTCATCTCAACTTAACAGAGGGATCGTACATACCATGACCATACTGTGGATGTTAGAGAGATCACTGTTAGGGTGGCTGCTCTCATGAAGTCTCCTTAGTAACGCTGGTATTCCCTGCCATTTAACTCTTTTATCTCTCTCCTCCAGCAGAGCCACAGGAACCTGACAACACAATCATATCATTTAAAAAACATTTGAAACAAGACAGGCCTGGTAGATAATCTGTTACTGATCTATTTTAGTTGATTTATTACCATTTTACAATGAATACCACTGAATAACATCGAATCCATAAATTGTACAGCTGGAATGCACTGTACGGTAAGTCACTTTGGATAAAAGAATCTGCCAAATCTACAAATGCAAACAAGCAAACTGACAAAAATGACATTAATGTCTAGTCTGTTATACAGACCTATAAAACAAAGTATTTACGTTTGCTTGGTTGAGAAGAAAGGTGAACGCCCACCCACTGTTTGACTTAAAGTACAACCCTCTAAGAATATATTTGTCATCTACTCTAGGAAATTGGTTTGTTTATTTGAGGTCGTGTTAATTAAGTCATATATTTCATTCTAAGTAACTTCTTACTGTGGGATATTCGGGCCTCCGTATGTAAACACTGGCTAATAAACGCTTCATTGTCAGATCAATCGTCGTTTTATTATGAAATCTTACCTGAGTCCCTCTAGTCAATCCCACACCTGTGATTTGACCATGACGGATTTTACTAAGGATGTTTTTGCGTGTATTTCTTTTGCTTGTTTGGGTCCGTGCGAACCCAGGGCCCCGTGTCGCCATTGCTTTTCCTCTGACGTGTGACGTTCAGCGGCTTCCTCGATACTTGCGGACAAAATAGAGTAATTACTGACCCCTAGTGGACCGGAGTAATAATTACGCTCAATGAGGATAAAAGAGGTATAACTACAATCAACAAACAGCAAATATTAATACACCTACAGTATATAACTAAACAAACAAAAGTGCTGTAAATGCAAACAATTAACTGCAGTCAAATCGTTTTTACAATACTATAAATTCACATATAGGCCTATATTTTTTTCTGAGTCCACTTACGATCAACATCTAGGTTCCTGCATTTCGCCCATTTATGTGGTTTTCCCTAATTAATTACCATAACTTCATCTCTTGGGCGACAATAAATAAAACACGCCATTCTCACATAATCTACATCTTCAAAGGGAGTTAAAAGTTTTGATAAGTGTCGCACAGGAAGTCAGCGCACACCCTCTAAAACGACGAAGAAGTGGCGAGGGAAAATGAGACGTGTGTACATGCTCATGCGTTTCCTGAACACACACGGAAAATCTGATACGAGCAAGTCGTGATCTCTGCAGCCTGGAGAACTGCAGGACGACTAAGTGCATGTTAAGGAAATGGGCGTTTCTGGAGTTGGCTCCACAAAAAGGAGGAGAGGCGCATCGTTGTTAACATTTGCCTTCTGAACTTGGAGTAGTTTTGGTGAGTTTACCTTTCATTTATTCTGCTTCTATTATTTATATTTAGCAACCAATTAAAATAAAAAAATAAAATAAAACGAAGCGAAAGTTCATACAATACAGCAACATATAAAATTGCAAACTGGTGATTATTAAATGGTTGTAACTGGATAATTAATTTGTGCTTTAACGTTTTTAGATCATTTGATCTAAAGTCAGAAACTTTAATAAATATGTGTGATTGAAATGAAATTGAATCATACAGTTTCGAGTTGTTTTCATCTATTATGAGAATAATAGAACTAAAAGACATGAGTAATAAGAATCTTCTCCACCGTTTTTGACCCGAGGAAATGCAAAATCTGTCTTAAGACCATTTAAGACCATGGTATGAAAGAGTCCATTTATATGGTTCTGGACTTGATCTTGTTCAGTTCATATTTTCCTCCCTCTTGGTTTTGCAGATTTTTTAATATGATAAAAGTAGGCAGTTTGGACAATAAAAAAATGCTACAAAAGCAGAATATTTCAGATGTTGTGTTATCTTGTGGGCTGACAGGTGCTGTCCTGCAGTATGGCATCCCTTCTGATTTTTGTAACTCTACTTCATCTCGTCATATTGGCGGTTCTCTTTATCGCTACCATGGAGAAGGTCAGTTTTAAAGACACAACTTAATACCAAGAGTTACATTGACACATTTTTTGTATGACGTGTAATGACTGGTTACACTTCTCTCATTCAGTTTTGGTGGGTTTGGGATGATACTGAGAGTTCAGACTTGTGGTACAACTGCAGATTTGACAATGAAACAGAGGGGTGGTTCTGTGCAACATCAGATGAGACTGGTAAAACAATACCTTTTGGTTTCAAGCATCTTTTTCTCCTGCTATTAATGTTTGCTCTAAAAGAAATCGGGGAATTTAATGCACTAGTAGTGCTTCAGGGTGAATGTTTTTCTTCTTCAGAATGGCTTCAGGCTGTCCAGGTTCTAATGGTCCTGTCTGTGGTCTTCTCCGGTATTTCATTCCTTGTATTCCTCGGGCAACTCTTCACTATGTCTAAAGGCGGACTCTTCTACCTCACTGGTGTCTGCCAGGTGTTTGCAGGTAAACGCTCTCTTCAGCGTGTTAATGCTCTTCAGTGTGTTTCAGTTTATTTTGATTTACAAAGGTGACGTCTGTTTATGTTGTCGGCCCAGGCCAAGATACATAAAAGCTTATTTGAGTTGCTCCCAAGACACTTTCCATTTTCTCTCCCAGGCCTCAACGACTTCACTGCCTCACTTATTTACACTCTGCACTATAAAGAAATCCTAAAGGACTCCAGGGAGTTGAGCTCAGGACACTTTGGGTTCTGTTTTGTTCTGGCCTGGGTTTGTGTACCTCTGCTTCTGTGCAGTGGAATTGTGTACATCTATTTGCGCAAAAGGGAATAGATTGACTTGCTTTCCAATCCCTGAAAAACATGTAATGAAAAGAATGCTTGTTGTTGACATACTCCAGTGAGTGATTATGAACTTTGTAATAGCCTCATGTAAGAAATAAGATATTTAATTTTCACTTATTTAGACTGTAAATAGCCGTTTATAAATACGCACATGCAGCTGAAATATATACTCAACACAGATCACGCGGCTGATCAAGAAAACTTGTTTAACTTAAAGGGCAACCATAATTAATATATTGGATTCTCTGAATTAAATTTAATGTAATAAAAGGGGCCATATAAAATCTTGTTATACTCAACTCCCACTCAAATACATTACAGTGACATTCATGTAAAATTGTAAAGATGTTGTATTTTTATAAATGAAGTTGAACTGAATCAAAGTTCTCCCCAGTCAGACAAATGCCTGCAAATACATAACTTCGGAACACTCTAGAGGACTAAACCACAACAAACAGCGGTATGAATAGAGGAGGACCGCCACTCTACAGATTCTGGGAGTGCATGACAAACTCATGACTTCTGTTTCTATGCTAATAGCTCCCATAATGCTGTCTAGCACCATCTTATGACTCTCAGCTTTCAAAAACAAACAGCCTGACACGCAAAAGAATGAAAAAAAAAAACGGCCCAAAGGATAGCATCCAGTAAATACCCGATGGTCTTGCACTCACAAAGTTTAAAGGGATAGTTAACTTAAAAATGAGTAGTTTTACAGTTTACTCATCCTCATGTCAGACTTGTATGAATTTTTTCTTCTGTGACTTCTGCAGAACACAGAAGATATTTAGAAAGAATGCCAACAATGGCTCTCATTGACTTCCACAGTTTGACACTAAACCACAAAGACATTTTTCAAAATATCGTCTTTTGTTTCACAGAAGAATGAGGCAGACACCTTTTGACATGACATGAGGTTGATTAAATAATGTCAGAATTATATTTTAGGTTGAACTATCCCTTGAACACTTGCATCTCAGGGACCATATGCCACAACTAAAAGTGCTTAAAAAAATACTCCAATGCCAGACAAATGGGTTTAATATTAGGTTGACCAAAGCTCTACACAATCACACCGTACATCGTTTTATAATCAGTTGCTGCATAGAATACAAGATGGCCACTGATATGTTCACCAGCAGTAGTAAGTTAGATGGCTGCTAACCAACCAAGTAATAATTTGACCACTGTATAATTAAACAAAGCAAAAAAAAGTGTGACAGCCTAAACAGTAAAATAAATCTTTAAATCCTATAAAGAAATATGCAATTGTAAAAAAAATATAATAAAGTTTGTCATTAACAGTTGATTTTGGAGATCAGTGTCACTGCCTGGAGCTCAAATTTATAAGGCTACTTTAGTTTTGGTGAGACATAAAATGTTGAGAGAAGGACCAAAGAGGAAAGGAATGAGGACATCAAAAACCGAGGAGGTAAAGTACAAGCAGCATATTGCTGCGAGATAGACACAGAGGTAAAAGGATGTCAAAACTCTTCAGAAAGCTCTTTATTTCGATCAGAATATGTGCATCAGTTATTCTAAAATCGTAAAATGTGTCAGATCTCCCCTTCATTCCTCTCTTCTTTCAGTTAAATGCATCACAATGTGACTGCTGCCATCTTATCTCCATTTTGTTCAACCAGAAACAACCACCGCCCAGCAAAACCGCCTCAGAGGAGCAACAGATCACTAAAGAAAACAAAATTAAGTAATTAGAAGTCCTTTCAGTCCAATCTCCAACTCATGCTTTTATAAAGCTCAGCCAGCAGATGGCGGCATCACTTCAGTCGCTGCACAATGACGGCATTCAGCAGGTTGGCTTCCTTCAGCGTTTGGCTCTCATCTGTTAGCTCCTTGTTGGGGAAGGTCGTCATAAGAACGAATTCTGTGGCGGCTAAAGCCGGACGAGCGCTTGCCACAAACTGACGCACATCAGACACCCTGTGAAGGTGAAAGAAGGATCAATAAGCCAAGAGGACGATCTATTTGGTGCAGGCTCACACATGTAAGGGTGTGATCTCCAATGCTATGATTCATCGATGGATGGGTCTGTAGCTAATGTAAGCTTCTACCTGTGGGTGTGGTTGAATTTCTGCACCAGTCGTCCTCCATCAGCCAGTCTGATCTGGATACTGGTAACAGGTTGAGAGCTGTCCACACTGATGGAAGTACTAGCCTCAGCTTCACTGGCAGCCTGGTTCAGCGGGCTTCTCTGGAGTGACACCAACTCTGGAGTTGCACTGAGGGAGAGAAGAGTAATGAAATGTGTAATATTACTCTGAATCAATGAGTCAATGTATCTGTTTAGTAAGATTTTTACAATAGCATATTAACATTATACTGCACCTGCATTACACAGCATGTATACTGTGCTTGCTTGGTATGTATAAGATAAACATGATGATGATGTCAAATTATAAAGGTTATAGTCGGATATACACTTTGCTGTCTAAGATACTTCTCAAGAATTTGTGAGCATTAGAAATCACTGACTAAACAACTGGATCTCAGAAATAAGGAAGGAAAAAGCTTTCCTACCTGCCGAGTTTCTGTCCTTCTCCAGCAAAGGCTTTGAATGCAGGTCTGGGTTTGGAAAAGTCTTCATCCCGATGATCCTCCATATCCAGGTTTACCTGACCACCTCGGGAACGTTGTCTTAATTCCAGCGGAATCTCCCTGAAAAAGCCAGAGAAAGGATGAGAGGTTTAGTAGTGCAGCTAGTTTATTTTGAGGTTAACTTTAATATCCAAAATGTCTAATACTGGCCCACTTATACGACTTTTTCACCAATACCAATAATCAAAGAAATAATTTAAAAAAAACATTTTTTTATTTATAACAATAACCTCTGAGCAAAATAGGCGGTTATCAACCAATATTGATAGAGATCTATTAATCTCAGTGAGAATTCAGAGCTCACCCTCTGCGGATCGCCTCGAGGAAGAGGGCGTTTGCAGGATCAGTGTAGTTCCTAATCCCTCCATCATCAAGGCTAAACCCATGCTTCCACAGCTTCAGCACCACATGTACCTGTGGGCACATCACTTGTTATGGATATAACAGATCTCATTCTGTCAGAATGACTTCAGCAGTCACAAGCGATTTGACTTACATCTTGTGAACCACTCGACTGTCTTCTTTCTCCTGACACATAAGCAGACTGTTCTTCTGGTGCTGCACCCAATCGATAGCCACCGCCCCCAAAAGGCTGTAGTGAGATAGTAGTATTAAGCAATTACGATATTGGAAGAAATAACATTCAGTAGGTGACGGAATGCACTGGGAGCAAAAATATGACCAGAACGTCTGAATGTGAACCTATCAATTTGAATGAACATAACTGCAATATATTACCTTAGACCTGCTAGATTCTCCAGGTCCTCTGCCTGGTTTGTCAACAGGGACTGCCCCATGCTCCTTAGCACCTTTGAAGAGGTCCTCAACCAGTTCATTTGAGCTCTTCTTTTTGGGAGGTCCGACGATTTGCTGCCCACTGCGTTCTGACCCGCCAGCAAAGAACCTGCAGGATAAGACAGATGTTAATTTGGTATCACTAACTGCATGGCTGTACTGTTTCAGAGTTAAAGGGCTATTTCACCGGCATAGCTTCAAAAAGTCGGCGCACATTCACTCCCATTCTACCGCTTGGAAGTAAAAGAATACATGGTTTTATAACATCAACTGCATTATTCTTCAAGAAGAAAACCATATTCAGTTAGGATGCCTTGAGGGTGAGTAAAACATGGGAAAATTTAGAATTGCCCGTGAAATAGCCCTTTAATCAGTTTTGTTGCAGTAACACAATAACGACAGTGTCATGTCAAGTTTTTATCTGTAGTTATAAAGTAATATGACACAACATATAATTATTTTAAATATGATTTCCCTAATTTTGGTAGTTTTACTGGCCTACATACAGTTCTCTGACATCCTTTTATTTAAAAGGCAGCTTGAAATTTCCCTTTTCCGTTTATTTGTCACATAGCATGGCCATTTCACAGTATACTAAAATACATTTTAGTAAAAAAAATAAGATTATACTTTTCTCATCACCCTAACGTTGTTCCACTTGATATGTCCTTTTCATGGCTGTTTCAACTACCGAAACATTACACTGATTTAATGACAAATACAATATACTGACCTCTGTCCTTCCTCATCGCCGCTCTCATCTTCATCTTCATGCATCAGATCTCTAAACGACGTTACTCTGTGTTCACTTAAATTAAACAAGAATAAAGCACAATGTTATGACATTAACCACAACGCATATTAAGTGTGCAAGAATCCCAAACAAACCAACTTGTGTTACCTTGGTCCTGTGGATCGAGATACAGAGACAGACTCTGGCTGAGGAAGAGTGGCGATATCATCATCTCCTCCATCCTCAAAGAAATTAGCTAGAGCGAGCTGAGGACACAGTAGAGAGAGCTGTCACTTTATATTACAGACAAGCACACAAGGCACGTGAAGTTTCTACAAAAGCAACTGACAACCAGTCTCATCTATTGAAACAAATGTCATATACAATTAGAAAGGCATTGGAATAATTATATCAACTGCTTTAAGATGAGATAACAAAAAAATAAACAATGTACTCATGAGTATCAATCCAACAAGCTAAACCTACTAGCACCGACACTGCATATCACACAAAATATACTAGTAAAGGTTAAGAGCATCCACTTGCTAAGCAATGCAGATTGCAAACCCAGCCGTACGAATCATATCAAGAGAGTTTGATTAACCAGCTTAACCAGTTTAAGACACTCCTGGTGGTTTTAATGAAGAGTGACTTGCATATTTCGTTAGCCGGTTATACATTCTGTCTGCCAGTGGAGGCTCAATCATATATGTTGAAATTGCAGCTGTGGTTTGTGTATTATGGCAGAATATTTAAGTCATAACATGTTTAGAGTATGTCTGACCTGTAGGTCCCAGCCGGCTGACTCGAGAAAGAAACGGGCCCTCTCTTCATCAACATCAGTAACAGCAACGAAATCCCTCACCGCTTCTTCCCGCTCCGCCATTTTGAAGTGTTACACTGAGGAAAGTTCCGACAGGAAACAGACGAAGCCAACGTTTACTAGTAGTTCCAAACCAGCGGTTGACAAATTCGATTGTTTTTCTTTTCAGAAATCTCTTTCTTTTGTTTTTGTTACATAATTGTTAATATTTGAGGAATGTTTTTGTTGATTTTCTTTTAATGTAAAGATTAAAGAACCACTCAGAAAAATAAACAAATATAAATATTTTTATATATAGTTATATATTCAATCAGACGTTGGGACGTGACACCGTTGCTTATTCATAAAAATGATTTGCATATATTTTTGAAGTTTAAAATAAACTTTTTTTAATTATACAATATTTGCATTAGCCAGCAGATGGCAGGACGAACCATTTTATCTGGCACGAATCATGCAGCATTACACGCATGTCTATACTGTATTGCAGTATATGTGACAAACTTTTTTGAAACAGTGTCACACACTAGCAGATAATAGATTGCCTTACAATAACTAATCTACATTTAACTATGGTAGCCATATATATTTTTAGCTTTTAATTTTATTTATAGTAAAACAGTAGTAACTACACTTTAACTATTGCCTCACCTAGCTTTACTGTGGTATTTGTAAAAAAAGCTATATCAATCTGTCAGAAAAACATGGTTGCTACGCTTTTACTATATAATAAAAGTATGGCTAATTTTCCTAAGGGTTTATTGTGTGGCTTTACCTTTTCCATTCATTAGCAGTTGCTGATTCAAAGCTTTCTGTACTGAGTCCAAATATATGCTAAATTAGTTTGTGAGCATCCAATTATAAAAACAGAGTAAGTATTTTTTGTTTGTTTTCAGGCACTCTGGGTGGTTGGATCTTCACAGTTAATCAGGTTGGGGTACGATTAACCCTTAGGCGGTCTTCGGGGTCTTTTTGACCCGCAAATGACGTTTGCTAAAATAAAAAAAGTTATCTTTGTCCAAATGGCAT
The DNA here is from genome assembly GCF_024868665.1 of Triplophysa rosa. Lineage (NCBI taxonomy): Eukaryota > Metazoa > Chordata > Actinopteri > Cypriniformes > Nemacheilidae > Triplophysa > Triplophysa rosa. The sequence continues at coordinate 12,036,302 of NC_079910.1, read as the reverse complement.
GAAACTTTGTACGGTGGTCAACACTTTCTAGATCTACTAATAAAAAAATAAAATGGAATGATATCTTGATTTTATGTTAGTGAGAAAAAAATCTCACTCATGGTCTTCTGGGTCTCTGGAGACCACGCTTTGAAAATTGACCAAATTAATCCTCAAAATTAGAAACAACGCAGAACACGTATAGAGAGAAATGAAGTGGCACACTTTAAAAAATCATCATGCTCACACGCGCACACACAAAGAGAGAGGGAGAGAGAGAGTAACTAATATTTAGATTAAATTTAAATACAACTTTTCTCTTTGTAACATCTTGTTCAGCTTTGATTCTAATCATAATGTAAAATGATTGAAAAACAGATTTTTTTCAGTAATAAAATGCTAAACTTTGACAATAAACTATTTTTTATTGTTATAATTGTCAGTGATGGGAATAATGCCGTCATAAATAAAGAGAAGGGGGAGTCTGCAGACCTGGAGCAGGCGGTTTTACGCCCCTGTTTTTACTAATTTGTCCAGTAGGGGACGCTGTACATTACGAACCACCGAACAGACCTAAGAACAGATAACTTCATCGAGTTATGGTAAATACACGTTTTTGTTATTAAGCAATCGTCCAACATGTATAGTTTTTAAACGATTCATTGATATCGATATGAATTCATTTCAACATCTTAACAGATATGCATGTGTAATTTATACTCAAAGACAATAAAATTAATACTTATTGACCAGGTCGATGTTCTGTCTGGATCAACCTTAGCTAACCACGTGTATGCTTACTCGATATCTCTTACTCATTTTCATAATTATTTTCTTTTTCATTTTCTTTTGTTGTCTGTCTCTAGCCTATGTGATGGCCTTTTCTGGTAAGATATACCAACGTAAGAGATAACGTTACTACAGTAGGCAATATTAGGTATAGTAGGTATTTCAATTTAGCTGCACACGTACTTAAGTTTTTTATTATTTTAAGTCGTTATTCATAGTACAACTTCCTACAAAATGGAGAGAGCCATAATCAGAACTAAGAATTAATTAAAACAGGTGAGAACATCACAGTCAACATAATAATTAGCCAGCAAACAATTTTCTTAAATGTGTATTAAGAAAACAAAAGATCAACAATTGAGCAGCAACAATCACAAACATGATCAAACTCAAATTGAAAACTTTATTCCCATATGGAATAAAAGAAATGATCATATTATGTCATGTACATATAATATACATTTTTGTTAAAATAGCTTAATGATCCTGATTCAAAATTATGTGCACCTAATATGGGTTTTATCATATTTGTGATTGTTAGTGCTCAATTAATCGTGTATCTTGTTTTCTTAATAGTAATTGTTGGCTGGCTAATTAGGCATATTATGTTGTGAGTTATTGATCTCATCTGTAATAATAAAAATGTGTTGAAGAATGCATTTTACATATTTACTGCACTTTAAACCAATAGCTTGTCTAATAAATACATAAATGACTTACAGAGACATACGTGGCAATGTTTTAATGTAATCCACATTGTGAAAAGCGCTATATAAATAAATTTGAATTGAATTGAATTAATGACATTCTCAATTTTCTTTGCACAGTCCATCATCAGTGGCCAAAAGAAATCAAAGTGGCTTGACATATTTTGCAATTCTTCTGCCAAGACCATGCTTGTGCCTGTATACCTCCACAATCAGGAACAAATTTATGACCAATCAAGTTTATTATGGATGTCCTTTTTCCAGAGGTGGGTCCTGTGTTAGCTGTGCTCCTCAGATTTATTTTGTAATTGCTTGTTATCCTCAAAAATGAAAGTTAGAAAAGTGGGTCTTTTATAAATTGAATTTAATATCATTTTTATTAATTTTTTTATTTTTTTATATACAAATTTAAAATATCACAAATCATCTTCCAAAAACGGCACAAAAGTTGATATAAAAACATGAATAAACTGTGAAAAGTTACATTTGTTTAAAAAAACAATTAATTTCTTCAAAATTACATTTTGTTGCCTGGGGTCTCTATCCCAAAGACCATGAGTGTACACCCCTAACGAAGACTGCATATGGGTTAAACACCCGAGCATTTCTGTCATTGTTTGCCCCTGAGGTTACTTTTTCTTTCATTGCAGCATGTCCTCAAATGTAAGAGCCATCCTCTTTTAATCATCTCTCTGGTCCTTAGGGGAATTGAACCAAATTTCAGTTTTTATATGCATATTTGCTACATGGATTTATAGATTAGTTGGCAGCATCAAAGGACTGTCTGCTTCTACTGCTATTTGCAATCAAGAGCATCAGACTGAATGATGTCATTTTTCTAGTCTAAAAAAGGGGAATCCAAGAACGTATTAATCTATCAAATAATATGAAACGTGTTGTCTGTATATATATAAAAATATATGTTCTGTTTGCAAAATACAGCAAACAGAACATTTAGAGCTAAATCGAAATGTAAAAAAAACATCTTAATCACTAAACTATGTAAAAAAACAGGAAGTCAAGTGCTTTTGGACCATTTTGTCATGCATTTTCTACATAGACATTCAGAGACAGAATATTATACAACATTATACAGCAAAAAAAAAAAAATACTTAATCAGTATTTCCATCTTGTTTCGTAATAAAAATATCTAAACATATCAAAAACTAAATCGAAGCTAAATTGTGCAAGATTTGTTTTCAGAGACTAATTCTGGACTCAAATGTATTTTCACCCTATTGGGATTTGGGAACTAGAGTTTTTCCCATTCTTGTTGTAAGCATAAACAGAACTAAATTGGATTAGATTCAAGATTTTGCCTGTTGGGTACTTGAGAGAAACCTCAAGTAAATGTATCTTGTTTTACAGGGTTCTTCAGTGGTAAACAAGACCGTAATACAGATTTGTTTTTGCATACCTTTTGCAGAAGTTTCCTGAACTGCACAAAGATGACCATGATCAAGCACTTTAAAGCTTTAGGTGTAACATGCAATTATTTGTGCTCGAATTAACACACACTCTCACATTGACACAGATCAGGAAGAACAGCAGAGAGGAAGACTGAGGTGTGGAACAGGAAGTCCTGGGTTACAGGCTGCACCTGTGAGAGAATATGACCAAACCCTTCTATTACAAAATAAACATACTGTACATACTCCAATGACATTTACACATTAATATACATGTTCTGAATGCAGACTCTAAAGGACAAACAAAAATTTAATTTATCAAATTAAATTTGAGCAATTTTTTAAAATGAGCAATTTTATCTCCGTGACCTTATTTAGTTATTGAGACTCATTCTTCTAAGAGACAAATATCAGTTTTGTATATCCTTTGAGTGCCCATATAGATTGTTTATTTTCTAGGACCTATTAAGGTGGAACTATTCGTTAAGAAAGAGGTAAAAGGCTGCAGTATAGCAAATGGGCATCATTAAATGAAATTGCATCCATTTCTCTGCTGATAAGCCCATAACACATCTCTCTTTTGGGCGGCATTTAATAAGCAACCTGGATTAATACTATACAATTTCCTAAAAGTATTTTGAGGAATAATTGCACCAGTTGTGCAGATAGCATCTCTTGAGTCACATACGCATAACAGCAGTTTCAGGAATGACAACTTAAATGTGGGAGTGAATCTCCTAAATGATCTTTCCATGTGTGTAACAGGAGTCACTCCTGCATTTGTGATGATTGATGGTGTAACCATAGCAACATCCTAGCATCCAGGCCACTGTCACTTTACATGAATCTACATGATTGACCTATGACCCGTGGCTCTATCAGGGCTTATCACTTCCAATCAGAACTCACTTTCATTTCCTCTGTAATGATGGTCACATTTACTAATCAGTTTCCAGAGTCACAATCTGTTTCATGAATTAACCTGGAGTACAGTCTCAATTTCACAACTTAATGTTTGGACACCAAAGACAAGAGGAAATGGTTCCATAATTGCAAAGATAAGAAATTATACCGATATACAAATAATAGAAGTACCTTCAATGATCGTCATTTGTATCTATGGACGTTGATGTTTAGCAAAGCCACTTTTCCGTGCATTCTCTTCCTCTTATGGGATTAACTCTGTTTATGTGGAGCTCTATGGCTCTTCATGGGGGTTAGATGTAGCGATAAAGTTTGGTTCAACAGGAAGGGAGCTGCTCGTAGACCAGAGAGCTGTGGGATTAGCTTCGTATTCCATGTCATTTAGCCTTTTACTATCTTCTTTATTGTGAATTGTTCATTTCTGACATATTTATACATAATCATTGTAATAAAATATTTAGGGTTAGGCTGTCTCCTTATACATCCTCACTGCTTGTCACTCCTCTGATCTCCTTTAACCCAAACTGTAAAACATTTCCACCTATTTCAAAATTAAAACATTAGTTCAAAAGGTTTCTTATGTTTTTTTAAAGTAAAATCAAATTGGCCTCTATGATTTCTAGGGGCATTTGGACCTATTGTTTTTTTTCCACTAACCATGTCAAATACAATTTGTGTTGTCAATACTTAAAGTGAATTAATTAATAAAAAAACAAAATCCTCAATGCAACAAAAAAAGTTGTTTAAAACAAGATATCATACAATGTTCTAAACAAGATATCATACAAAAAATGCATACAGTAAATAAAAGATCTGTATTCAGAGACACTAAACATAACTCAATATGCCTAAAATGTCTGTCTATGCTTCCATCTTATCAGCTTTTCTATGTTGCGTCTTTCTGTCTGTCTGTCTGTGTGTGTGTGTGCGTGCGTGCGTGCGTGTGTGTGTGCGGTCTTTGACGCCCCTCGCTATCACCCGTTGTTTTTCACTCTTGACACTTTAATCAGAGAGTTGAACTACACACTGTTCATCTCTCCTGATCTCCCCCCCACCCCACCGTCTATTCCATAATTCTTCTATCTGTCCTACTATGTCCCACCTCCTTCTATTAATCACCTTCCGTCTCTCTGTCACCTGGCAAACCTGTTTGTTTGCAAGGAAATAAAGCCAGAACAGGTTTTACTCCTAAATGTCGAGTCATGAAATGGTGACATTTCTCAGACCTGTATGGAAATCTGCCAGTATCACATTATATCATTACGAGAACACTTTTTAAACCTCATCACAACATAAGCCGCACCTACAGTTATTACAGAAAACCTGCAGTGTTTAACAGCACCAGAGAACAGAAAGGCACACAGGCTATAAAACAGAGAGAGTAGATTGATGGCCTTCTTGACAGTGTAACTAGTAAATTTACAACAGTGAGCACAGGAGCAGTGTGAGTCTACTTTAGTGTGCTCTCAAAACTGCACAAAGCCATTTCTTTTAACAACCTTCCACTGTCTAAATTTTAATTAAACTAAATTAAAGTACGGCGAGATTACATATGTATCCTGACATGCTTAAAATAATAGACAAAAAAATTAAAATACTTTAAATCTGTAAAGATAACAGTTTTATTGTTAAAATCTCATTTGAAATATATATGTATAGAGAGTTTTAGAGGATCATCGAAAAACATTTGTTTTTATTAGCTGTTAAGGAGTCGGGTGAGTGTGTGTATGTTTTTTAAGTGATAGATGGTGCATTTTATTGTATGCTTAATCGCATTTAATGTGCTTGTATGGTTATTGTAACAGCACTTGGGTCTGAATTTCACTGTAAAAAACTGTCATTTAAAAATATTTTACTGTTATTTCTTTACAGATTTTCCATGTCTAATGTAAAAAACTATAATTCATTTAGCAGAATTTTACCCCAGCAGCCTGAAAATTTCAGTTTTTTTTTTGCAATTTTAAATAAATGAAATAAAAATGAAATCAAACTCTTGAGATTGGAGAAATATCTAAGTAGCAGGAGACTTAAGCAAGCATTCAATTCAATGCATTCATTGTTGCCTAAAATAATTGATATTTTATTAAGGGGTCTCATTTTAGATCAAGGAAAAGACAAACAGACATCACCCATCCCTTTTAGGGTATAAAAGTGACACAACAGTCCAACCTGTATTTTTGGATTGGGCAATCAACAATTAGTCAGTGTCTGTGAATGTTGTTTATGACATCATTAGTGCAATGAACCTTTGTGGTCAGACAATGCAAGCGTTTGGGTATCACACAACACAAGACACTGAAAAACCCAAAGCGTATGCAGGTAGCCTATAGGTCTTTACGTCTCCGTATTGCCTATTACACGTCATCAGCTCTTCTCTCAGACGCTAGGACTCCTGGACCAGAATGTTCCTCCTGCAGACATCCAGACAATAGCCTCCTTTGCTCAGTAACATATAGAGGAGAGGAGTCGCCTTGGCAACCAAGAAGAACCTCATGTGGTTAGATGTCTGGACTGGGCCAGTAAATAAACGGCGAGGGCGTCAGCTAACATTTGGCTGCTTTGTGACCCTTGTGGATGCATGGGCATTTAGGGGAAGTGAGGTGTGGTGAGGGGTAGAGTATTTAATGGCCCTGATGGGATTAATCTGTACTGTGTCTGTGTTGTTGTTTTGAAATAAAGCATTAATGAGATACTACATCTCCAAACTAAATAAAGCCTTATGTTTACGCTCCCCTTATGCAAAGAAAATATATATTCCTGTCAATATATTAAATCATTTAATATATATATATATATATATATATATAACTGTATATTTGAAAAAATATAAAATAATACAGTTAATATATTACAATATATTTAATAATACAACAGGAGTTGCAGCTTTCATATATTGAAAAATATGAGCACTTGCTTCCCAAATATGGAAAAGTATTATTTAATAAATTGCATTATATTGACATATATTTTTGTTTGAAAGGGACATTCAAAAGGTTGTTTCAAACCAGTATGATTCTTCTTTCTTCTGTGGAAAACAAAATTATTTAAATGTATACACATATGCCAGGCTGCTTTCTCTGTAACAAAAATGGTCCACAAAAATGTAACATCAGGACACACAAAAAAATCCATTAATTCAAATTTTGCTGATGTCCAAACTGGTGTAAAGCTCGCTCAAAGTGTGATGTGCAAATTATGTCTCATGTTTTTTGTAAACTCCTTACAATAATTTCAGAGTGCTGTATGAGCTGATATGTCATGATATGCAACTGTACTTATTACAATGGATTCAATTTTAAGAGTCAAAAATGTGTGTCTGTGTTTTAGAAACTTGATGAAATCACTCAGTTCAGAGACAGAGAAAGAAACATAGCTGCACATCTGCTAAGGAACAGCTCTGTAATACTCACACTACTAACTTGACTTGGGAACATCGAGGGAACAACAGGTGCACAAGAACTGGAAGAAATGTGAGCACTCCATTGCAGACCTCAGGATTTCTTGGAAAACAAGAGAGAGAGAAAGATGGAAATATACATTTTAAGATTTTAAACAACACACACACGCACACACACATATGCAGCTGTTGTTGGCCAGCTGCTGTAACGGGAAACTCAAACACAATCCAAGTGACCATTGGAAAAGCAGGTCTGCATCTCAGAATCAAATCAGCCTCGCTCGATAAATCACAGTGCAGTAAAACAGAGAAACTTCTGGTTGTGTATAAAGAGGTTATTTTGTTTACAGGGCATATCAAAACTATTCCGAAAGGAAACTTCCATGACAATTCCATGTGTTCTGGGATGATTTAATTTAAATCGAGTACAGCCTAAAACTATTCAATGTCCTTGTCCTAATGTCATTCTATACGCGTCACCCTTACAATATCACTAGCTGTCACTCTAACCCTCCCCTTTGGTTAATGTTATCAGACAGGAAGTTGCAGTGAGTGACATCCTGTCCTATATACAAGAATGAAAGAAAAGAAGGAGAGAACGTTTGAAATATTCAGCAGATGTGGCCAGCACACCACAGAACGCACCTTAAATTTTTTATAACGTTTAATGGGTCTTTACGTCTGTGTGTACTTCTAGTGGTCCACAAAAGCTGCTGTGGAGTCTCAGCAGAAACGTCGTTCAGCTTGTCTCTGCTGCTTTGTGTAAGAAATTGCATCTTGTCATTTAAATTCCCTGTATCACCACAATCTTTCCTCCAAAACATCACTGTCTGAGCGGGACAGTCACAGGCACGACAGATATGCAGCTGTGACCGACCACATACATACAAGCTCTACCAAACCAAAATTCCTTGTACGATTCCTAGCAGTCATTATGTTTGACAAAAACATGCAGGGAAATCTAGCTTCGAGATATCCATCCACACAAATAAAAACAAACATTCCAATAGCATGCTTTCACACTGACATGACAGAACCAGAATAACTGTACGCAAAAAACCCCACAGGATTGAACTTGAGGAGCTGACTGAACAAAACCAGCCCTGTTACAACAGTTGCACCATTATTGCATGTGTTTGGTGGCTAAGATAAGCTCACAGCAAGATTGAAACTGCGTTCGTTCAGTCAGAGGAAAGAGCGATGGAGCTTCATTATCAGGACCCCAGAAACACAGCACCCACAGTGGGGTGAACGCAGCATGGGCGGCAGGGATGTGGAGAGGGCAGAGGCTGCCGTGAGCCAAACTTTGCTGCTCCAAAACAAAAGTTGGGTCTGTAAGTTGATCTGGAGGTGATGACATTCACTGAAGGAGCCTGCGTCACAGGTCTTCAGGTGAGTCAGAGGACGGTTGGTTCATCTTCGTCGAGATTGGGCAGAATGTGCGCAAGGTGCCCCGCAGCTGCCAGAGGTGAGTAATTAATTTGATGCCGCAAAGAAAAGGTATAAAAAGACCCCACGTGATATTATCCAGCGCTGCACGCACACGGTGAGTAATGCGACAAGCAAGGACACATTAGAGTGGTTTGCTCTGGTGAAATTCCACACCTCTCATCTGTTTCTGCCTCAGGTTACAAGGCTTTCTAATATGTGCTCTCTGCATGTTAAACTTCTAACAACAACAACACCAGCAGGAGCAGCAGGCAAAAATTCAAACCTGCCTCCATCTCTCAGCAGACGTGAGTCAGACTATTTTGAGCGCTATTATTATACTTGTTGACAGATACACTACAGGACGTCAGAGATGTATTGAAGAAACAAGGAAAAACCCAAACATAAGATCCTCCAACCTTCTCCGCTGAAATAAGTGATAAAAAATAGTATGGAGCTGCAAGTGACCTTAAGACACTGCAGACTCAACATGATGTATGATCATACGTCAGTAACCGGGGTGGAGGGAGTAAAGCAAATGAAAGACAAGACCTTTAACACACACATTCAGATACTAGCACAGCTGATGGCCTGAACCACAACACACGATTATTATTATTTCAGACCCTTCCTGTTACTCTGCTCACATGACCTCTGACCCGTTACGACCTGTCTAGTGACAGAATGTGTCCAAATTTGCGCACTTCCCTGCTATACGGTATTCTTGTAATATTTAATGGAAAAATACCCGGATGACATAGTGCCTCCAATGAAATGTGCAGCTTTGGACATCATGATATCCCATAATGCTTTTCTTAAAGGGATAGTTCACCCAAAATAAAACTCATCATCACTCACCCTCATGTTGTATTTTGAGAAATGTCTCACTGATTTTGTTACCGATTTTCTTCAAAATACCTTCTTTCGTGTTCTGCAGAAGAAAGAAAGCCATACAGGTTTGAAATAACATGAAGGTGAGTAAATGATGACAGAATTTTCATTTTTTGAGTAAACTATCCCTAAGAACTCTTTAGTCTCAGTCAGTCTTACCGCCCTCTGTGAACCAGGAGGAGATTCCCCCCGACCTGCAGAAGGCAGCTGTAGGAGTATGTATCGTTCAGGTAAAATAAGAGGCTTTTAACCATATGGAAGTCAAGCTAGTCTGACTGGTAGGGCAAACAGGCAGCTGTAGGAAAGGTCTTGGTTTCCTCAAATCTCACCCAAATACACTCTCAGATCAACTCAGTTTACTCATATCTCTATACGTTATGAATGTGTTTTCAAATAGTTTTAAATTCTCTTGTTTGAAATCTGAGTTTAGGAAACACTTAGGAAAGAGAAGTCATCTTAATTATGCTAAATCCCAACATTAGTCAAAGCTTTAGCATGACGCATCATCACATGTATCCACATCCAGAACCAACACAGGCTCGTTGCAAAAGTGGAAAAATAGAAAGATGGTGGAGGAGATAAGAGAAATGTTTTCATTGAATGTCACCAATAAATACTAATATAAAAAATGTCATTCAATATTGACAAAAATTTGTTCAAAAATGTATATACATCTGCGTAAAAATTAAGAGACCATTTCAAAATTATTTTCCGTTTTTCTGAATTTACTATTTCTAGTGTTTAGTTTAAATGATCATTTATTGATGATTTTGTTAAAATTCAACAGACACTGGACTGGAATAACCATAATACGTCTAGAAATGCTGCATGAATTTGGAATGGTCTCTTAATTTTTCCACGGCTGTATTACGTTACTGCTGGCTATTTAGCTCAGTGTGTTTTTCTACAGAGAATGAAATCATTTTTCCTAGTCCTAATCACGTTTTCATCTTTTAGTCCAGCTCACATGCTTCCTCTACTGCCAATGGAGTCAGTGTGCGTGTGTTGTAGTCAGTTTGTAACCGTGCGAGGAGTTTTTTATTTTTCATAAGTACTGCACATGAATGAGAGACGGAGGAGAATTATCAGGGGAACCACTGTCAGGTCAAAGTTTTCAAAAGAACTGTGTTGAGCTTTTACAAAGGCTACTGAAAACATCAGACAAACTCACACGCATTAAAAAAGTATGTCCAAAACAAATTTTACTGACACTATTGCACATGAACGTTCGGTGCATGATGGGTAAGGAACAAAGAAACAAATGTTACTAGGCATATATTTATACAGCCGTATAACTGTGGCATTTATGTTAAAGGGCATAGAACAATAATATGCCTCCATGGCTGCCACAGCTGCAAATTAAAGCACAAATGTTATACAATTCAAATTAAAATAGAATATTAGGCGGTATTAATAGTGAGGGCAGCCCACCTGCAGTTCACACAGATGAAATCTGTAAAGCATAAAACAGCCTTTCCCTGAGCCGTTGTTCTCAGCCTCAGCTGCAGTTTTCTTGCGTCTGTAAGATCTCATGCCTACTCAAACGACCCAGTTTGGAGACATTGCCTTTGAGACATTACTGTTTCCTTTTGAAGGCAGCTTGAGCTGCACAGCATGACATCCCCATTAGAGCGAGAAAGAGACGGATAAATAATAAAAAAGAGAAACAAAATGATAATTCAATGTTCAGTATGGGATGTTGCTTAAAATGTAAATAAACAACCTAATCTGCCTGTACATTCTGAGATTATTCTAATGTAACTGTTATGGTTTCAACATCTGCAACATTGCATATGGAAAATATGTATATATGTAATAAATTAAACATATATATATTTCAGTACATATACACGTGCTGAATCATTGCGTATGAATCACTGCTTGCTGACTTGAAGGAAGTGATTTGGATTTTTTTGTCTGAATATCTTCACCCAAACCTCAGGCTCAAATGTGTGAGTGAGTGAGTGAGAGAGGGCGAGAGAGGTTTACATTACTGAGATCTAAACAGAGAGGGATGGAGAGGGAGAAGCAGATTCTGAAAGTTGCTGTGGCAGGCGCATCACAGCTCTCTTTACGCACATTAGCGAGAGTGGAAAGTGGGCTAGATTTTGCATTTTTAATTAGAGAAGGGATTTACTTGTAGCTGTAAGAATCCCCCGCTCCAGTGATCAGGAGATGAGAGAACCAGAGAAAGAAGTTTTGCTGATGATGCTGTTGTTTGTGTGCCCTGAATACTGCATCTCTAGATGTCTCCCCAAAATGTTTCTTCCTCTGTTTCCTCATTTCTGCTGACTTATCTCACAGTCCGTACATGACTTAATGGTTCTGCCCTTGGCACGTTCCTAAGGTTCCCACACAGCAGATAAACTCTAAAATGGAAGGACATACTGAACCACACAGCTGTTGGTGTCAGACTTCAACCGAGCTGAACTGTAGCCAGTGCTACACTGTTGAAAAAGAACAAAACACAAAATTGTCCTAAACAGAAACACAAGACTGAACATCAGTAAAAGTATACTCAGTCTAACCATTCAAGAAGCAGTTGTGAAGGACGGAGTTGGATAATGGTTTTAAAGGACACAGTATTGAACTGTATAATACATTTTAGATGAAGCAACAAAGAGCACCACAGGCCCAATAACATTAGTGTGTCTTTGAAAAGATGTGTTTAGGGGTCTTTCCTTATCAAAGGGTCTTGAAAAAAGTTCCCTACTTGACCAACCCACACCAAACGGCTTCTACTCCAAAAAGGTATCAGCACTTCCTGCTCTGGGGAAGCTGCTTCCTTTTAACTATTTATGCCAAGTACACGGAAAACAATTTGGAGTGAAGTTTACTTGAAAAAAGCTAGGACACGTTTTTCACTCAGGAAATATTAGTAAATTTATCAGAACTGTCCAAGTAAAGGCTAAACCCATCTATAAGTAGTTTTTACTAGAAATTCCCAAGTACGGGGTCAAGTCAATTTTACTCATCTTTGTGAACTGTAAAACTTTAAGTAATGCTTCTAAATATACTTAATATTTCTTTACAAGAGTCCTAGTTATCTTTTCCTCAGTAGTCTTTGTTTGTTTTTTGTAAATATTACTTGAAATCATATATGAGGTATTAATATGTGTTAAATAAAATGTATCTGAACACCAAAAACGCTGACAGGCATTTCACACAAATACTTTTATTCAATGTTTGAAATGAATTCAAATATTTAACAGTTTATTTAAAAAACAGAGAAACAAATAAAAAAGGTAATCATATAAAACAATTCAGATCCATTAAACCACCTTCACATTTCCTCTGGCATCAGTTAAAAATGTTTTATTGGTGAGAATGGTGAGTCCAATACCTGTGGAACAGATGAACATGGTTGTTAATGCCACAATTAGATTATTTGTCATTAATAATTCAAATGAATTGATTGACCTTAATGCATTGAACATGGGTTAACGTTATACCAATTTTTAAATGTTAGAACAAATTAGTTCAAGATCCACCATTCTATCTGTAACAACAAGGCCAGTTCAGAGCCAGCTAAGGCAGAGTTAGCTAAGGGTAAGTTAACACTCACATACAGCAGGCTACTGCAAGTTTATCAATATCATATTGGTTATATACGGAGCATAAACTTGATTTAACTTGATGAATATTAATATGCATTACATGGTTAAGTTATTTGTCTAAGTTACGTAATGTTAGACATACCAGACTTGGCACTACGTTTAGAAAACTGAACAGTGTCAACATATTAATATCTTAACTTAGCATCACGTTGTATTATCCATGTGCATAATAAAAAACAACCGCGTTGCAAACGTTGTCCAGAAATGTTAGCAATACCGAGACTCAATAACTCGAACTCAAACAAACCAGCGAAAACCTATGCTGCAAACGTTACTACATGAATTAAAAAGAAAACATTTAATGACTTTCCATAGTTTAAACCCCTCAGGCGCAGAAAAAAATGTTCCGATTGGCAAGCTTTCCTTAGGCTCTGCGCGCCAGTAGTAATGTCCGAATTGCGCATGCGCAGCTATTATATGGCTCTGTGGAGTATATTCTACTTACGTTCATCAGTTTTATACATCTCTTAATTTAATGACAAAACACCAAGTAAATATTACTTGGCATTTTCATTTAAATTTACTTATGTATTAGAGCACACATAATTAAAAAGGAACCTCAAGTAACACATTCAAAATGCGACATTTTAAAGTAGAAAGACAAAATACAACTTGCTTGTAAAACATACCCAAGTAATGCTAGCTTTATTTGCAAACTCAAAAAAAATATTTTTTTACACTGTAGAGACTTTATGTAGAGACAAATAAAAGAAGATTGCTATCCAAAGTGATAAAAGATTTTAGACACATGGGGACTCAAAGACAAACAGGAACTAGACAGTCTGGTCCTTATCTAAAAAAACACCTGCTGTCAGTTGGGTAAAGGAAAACGACTGAAAGGCCGAGTCTGTACATTTGTGTTTGAGTAAGTGTGTGTGGTTTATGAAGCAGACACATCTGGAAATTGATATCTAAAGACAAATTAACCAACCACAAAAAATAACATGATAGTGATGATTGTGCAAAACAAGGAACAAAATTATTGTGTTGAATCGTGAGCCTTTTTACTAAATTATTCAAATCAGAGCGATTTCGTAGCTGTCGGAATAAAACCTTGTATCTCCGAAACTGCCACTTTACCGGAAACGCAAACACTGTGTTTTAAAAAAACACAAAATACATTGTGTTGTCAAAGTCGACAAGCTCTTTTTTATTACTTCTTTTGGTGAAATATTTGCAGAACCCACAGACAAACACGAGGGGCGACTAACATTAACGATTTATGAAAAAAATTACCATGAGAAATGGAGATACGATATGAGGTTTCCATCAGAGAGCAATGATCTGTTTCAGAAACTGTTAATTGCTGCTTTGCAAAAAATATTTCCATTGCTTTAGCAATACACATAAAATAATGTTTTCAATTACAAAACACATCAGTGCTTAATTTCCTCTGAAATGCTCCACACTGACAAATCTAACTGAACAGCTGGCCTTGAAGAGAATGACACACATGGTCTGGTTTAATAGTAAGAGTTCATGCCTACTCAAGCACCACTCTTCCATCAAGGCCATCAGACATTGATCTGTTGAGTCTGGTTGTTAAAGAGATGGCTGAAGGACTCACTGACAAAAAGCTGACCTTCCTAAAGCTAAACATACAGCTAGTATGTGACAGCTAGTACCGTATGTGACAGCTAGGACTCAAAAATGGATTAATTCAACAAAGATTTAGCGCTAGGATTGTCCGTTTTGCTTCTGTAAATCATCATTATGGGACTTTGATAAAACACTGCTTTGTTTACAGAAGAGACATTAAAACATTGTTAAGTGCTGTTGGTTTATCTATCTGGTTAAGGACCGCATGAGCTCACTCTTCTCATTTTGTTAATCTGAGAGAGTAAATAACTGTAGGGTCAAGGTTCTTGCAGTACAACGAGTGCATGTGGAAATGTACATTTCAAGGCACGTTTTTACAAGGGAATAGCATAGCAGTTAAGCCAAAGTCCAGATAAACAGAGCCTTCATCTCATTGGCTAAACTCCTTTATCTCATGAGTTTAAGCCCAAACCAGACAGACATCATTAAATTTCCTGAGAAACTTTCCCAAGACAGAATCAGTTGCAGTACAAATGTCTCAAACACAGGCCATTTATCTCTAACAATAAATAAACAACTTTTCTCATCCAAGTAGTCTGAAGTTTGTCTTTAAAACTTCTATATTGAGAATATTAAACGTGTGTTGACTGAGAATGTTTAAATATTTTTAGCCCAGAATGCATGGCTGATGATTGATGAGACTGTTCATTGTGTCTTGCTCAGATCTCTGTGGGTGATCAAATATTGAGCAGGTCTCAGTAAGTGTGTGTGTCTTCTTCATTAACACCACCAGTGTTATTGAACTGATCCAACTAATGAGCATGCATGTTCTCAAGTAAAAATAACAGTGAGTGAAATGGCAATTGCTGAATATTGAAAGACCTCGCATCCTCAGTTGAGCATTACAGATTACCCCATTCATTTTAAGTGAATGAACTGCTCCCTCCTTATATTGCTACGGCTAAATGCTTAATAGGATAAAGCTCACATTCCATCTCCCAAAACATTTTGATGCTTACGATTGGTCATACAGTAACTGTCATGGATTGGTGTAGCTCATCTCTTCAGCAGCCGTCTGATCTTTAAGCAGATGAGTGGTGTGGGTTAAGTGGTTTCAGACCATTTCAGAATGAGGTTGGTGAGAGCAGACAAGCCAACACTCAATGCAGCAAGATACCACATTCAGTCTGATACACATACACAGACCCATCTGCCCTGTGCATCTAATCAGCTTATAGCTTCACACATCCCCTGATGGCTCAACGAGTGACATACATTAGCAGCTGCTGTGCTCTGTGGTTTATATAAACACAAACACACAATTTACTGCATTTAAAATGAATAAAATCGATCTGCTGGGTCCACCCAAGTTGTTTCAAACCTGTATAAATTTCATTGTTCTGTTGAACACTAAGAAAGATATTTTGAAAAAGTTAGCAACTGAGATTTCTGGGATATCATTGACTACCATAGTAGAAAAAAATACAATGGTAGTCAAAAGTGCCCCAAAACGGTTTGCTTTCCTAAATTCTTCAAAATATCTAAATTTTGTGTTCAAAAGAACAACGAAAAAAAATTTATGTAAACCTGCAAATGCAAAATCAGAACAAAGAAATTTATACAGATTTGAAACAACTTAAGGGTGAGTAAAGGGACAGTTTACCCAAAAATGAAATTCTTTTATCATTTACTTTCCCTTGTCAATCCAAACATGTATGACTTTTTTCTGCAGAACACAAAAAACATATTTTGTATGTTGGTAACCAAACAAGTCGGAAACCCATTGACATCACTATCGACACAAAACCACAGATACATTTTTCAAAATATGAGTCACATACAGGTTTTGAATGACATGAGGGAGAACAAATGATGAATTTTTATTTTTTGGGTGAACTATCCCTTTAACAAACACCGTTAGGTAAAAAGATACGTTTCTCCACGCAAATAACAAACAGTGATAAACATAAATGGTGACAGCAGCATAAATAATGTCATCAAAAACAATAAGCATAGACTATTAACCTTTCAATTTGATTTTGTCGCAATGCATGCTGGGAGTTTGCAAATCAGCAACATTGTTCAATATTAAATTTGGGGAATTTTCATTGTAGTCTTTTTAGTTTTTGTTAATTAAAGTACAATTTAAAAAGCCCTCATTGGTTAATAAAATGTAATTGATTTCTACACAGTATCTCTCTGGTGGGTCTTCCAAAAAAACAGCTAGTCTGGGGAAAGGAAGGAACTTTAAAAACAAAACACTAGAGAAGATTACTAGTGCATAATGCAGTTACGCCATACATTTTTTGAATGTAAAAACAAACAATTTCTCATTGTTCAGGAATGAATATTAAAATATATTCTCAGAGGTGCATAAGGTATGCACTGTACTTTGTGTATCTTTTGTATGAAGCAGCTGGTGTGCGAGCAAATATGAGCGTTTGTCTCTCCCACAGCATCCCCTCTCTCTGTTTATGAGTTCACTGCACACAGGAGAAAACTATAAACACACCTCACCTCAATTCACCCTACTGGAGATCTCTGGAGACCAGGACATATATTACAGATACAGTTCAACCAGAAATAGTTTCATGTGTAGTTAAACTATTACTTTAATTATAACCTCTCTCTCCTTTCTTACTCATCCACAGGTTTCATTTTCCTTGTAGTAGGAGCTTCAAAGCTAATTGGCATGCAGTTCATCACACCTCTCCTCTCTTCGTCTTCCTCTTCTGATGGTCAGCAATCACTTCCCCCTCAGCTGCAGCATCTCTATCTCATTTCTCTCCTCACTGTCACACAGCTCTCCCCCATCCCCCTCCCTCACTCTGGCCATAATTCTCTGTTTGTCTGCTGAAGGTTGGTCATAATTCACTGGTGATTGGGGCAACAGGCTGCCGGTGAGACACCAAGTCTTAGCCTCGTCCTCAGGGCACCATATTTACTTGATTACCTCTCACAGGAAAGACAGCACTTTGAAGTCGGTCCTAATACATATAAACAAGCCAACAGGCCACTGGTATAGCACAGATTCACAAGCAGGGTATCACATTGAATAAAAACTGTTTAAGGTCATGATGATATAGCATTGTAAATATTCAGTATTCAAATGTAGGTTTGTAAGATGCGTTACCCAAGACATAGATTTGTTGATAATATATATCTTATTTAGAGTACAGCATTTATTGCAAAATATTTGTTTTCTTAATCTGTGTTGGTTGTACATGTTTAATAATGCATGACACTAAAACATACGCATTAAAACTATTTGCAGAAGTAAAACAAATAATTCATAATAAAATGAATTCTAAATTACTCTACATTCTAGGTGACGACTACAAAATCTGATGTGTCAGTAAGCAAAACGAAAACAAATCCTTTTAGACTCTCATAAGCCTTATAAAATAACATTCACACTAAACAACCCCTTTATAAAAATACAAGTCAATATATCTTGGATCTGTTCAATTAAAGTTTGGGTCTTGTCTCAAGCTGGGATGTAACAGTTACTTTTAAATTTAATATGCTATGTCTCATGCAATATTCACAGAGTGAAAGTATCCAGTCTGACACAGGATCAAGAAATCAACTTGCATCAATTTGAAAATTTTGATTACATATTTTTAAAAATGAGTTACTGTATGTTTAGTTATTTCAAACCATTGCAATATGCACATTTGCGATATTTCAAAAATGTCTGTACATTGTGCAGCCCTAATTTGTAGTAATGTAAAATAAGTTTGTTCATATTAATAATAACGAGAATGAGAAAGTTACCTTCAAAAACATATCTTTATTGACATTTTTTGCATTTTTAACAATTTTGCATTTTACTTTTGCAATTGTGTCAATGGTAAACTTCAGAGAACAAGCAGAACATCCAGGTATACTTCAAGAAAACTACTGCACTGAACTGTTTAAGGGTCTGTACCTTTGTATGCATTCTTTCTGTGCTGGCAGAGCAAATATGCATTTATGGCTATAGATGGATTGCACAGTCAAAAAACATTTTGATTATTGCGCCTTTAACAATGTAAAACTTTAAAAAAGCCAAAGCCTCATGACCTACGGCCTCATGACTTGTCTTTGTGCAAAGACTCGATCAACTTCTGTTAAAATAACCTTTCTGTCTCTTTGTAAGGCCATTCTTTTCACTTCAAGTGTGAAAACTCCACAGCAAATAGATTTAACGGCTTTGATTACCCTGAGAGTATGGAGGCAAACTCTCAGAATTCAGTCTCTCAATTCTTTCTGATCTGTCACTCCCTACCAGCCATGACATAACCTCCTCTCTAAAACATATTAACCAACAGAAACAAGCAGAAGGAACAGTCACAAACAACAAACCCACACAAATCATACACAAGCATTATGCTGGATGGAATGTATGCCCATATGTTTGGAATGCATGGTTTGAGAGTGCACATCGTGCAACTGTGCTTGTGCCACGTAATACAGCTGTAAATGTGTGCATGCTGACAAGAGGCTCTCACATGCTGCCGTTTTTAAACTTTAAACAAATTTTCAATATTAACAGTCGACCAGCCATGTTTTTAGAGCAGTGCCTCCAGGAAGCTCTGAATTCTTCACAGTATCTCAGTCTCGCCTTCAAAAACGTCTCAACCGTCTGACAAACTTGTGAATTTGACACCTATGGAGCACAAGTGTGTGCAGGGGTTTGTGTGTGCACATGCTTTATGTTAGTGTGTATTGGTATTTGCAAGCTGTATCTGTGGTCTGGTTGTGGCTTATAAAACACATCCCTGAGGCCTATCACAGACACTATGACCTCATTACTCAAGCATTCTAAGTAGCTGTCAATCAATCTTCAACAAATTCAATATTTCTATAAGTACCTGCTTTGTTCCATTACTATGGTTTCTACAGAAATTAGCTTAGGCCACGGGTTCCACAGCACTGCTGTTTAATAAAGACTTTGTACCTGAACAGAGCCAGCACAACAGATCGACTGCTGCCTTCATTATCGCCATAATCATCATCATCCATTCAGTCACACATATAATGCTTTTAGCATATTATTGCTTATATCCAAACGTATCCAAGTCACAGTGCTAAAAGTCTGTTTTCTGATGGAGATACATCATCCTTGCAGTTCACCCCAAAAGATGTATATTCTTTGTAAAAAAAAAAACATCATGAACATTATCTAAATACAACCAAAACAAATATTTTTAAGAGCCTTCAAACATCTTAAAAGTTTAATAAATATTGTGTGTGTGAACGACTTCAAGAATGCTACAGCAAGTCTCATTTAAATGGTCTCTGTCTGGTACTCATACTGTATGTATAAAGCTAGACGTTGGAGATGTTTTGCGAGGTATCCCGTGCTTGTCTGATTCCATAAAGCCACTTAATAACACGGGCATTCCTCTCTATGACAGAGATGCCATAAGGAACACGCTCACCAGGCCTGACAGCCCCGTCATCTTTGTCATCATCGTCCTCCTCTTCCTCTACTCTCCATCCATCTCCATACTCTGAGCTTGGGGTACTAACACTTCGAAGCTTGGAGACGGAAACAATGTCTGAGCTGGCTCGTGCAAAACGTTCCACACCACCCATACCTTCTACCTCCTCGGGGTCCAAGCCACAGTAATTGAAGAAGCGCTCCAGGTCGGCTGTGGCCCGAGAATAGCGGTCACTCAAATCAGACTTGGAGCGGTGGAGGGTGGGGTGTTTCCGGGTCGATCCGGGGCGTGATCCTCGTGAGCTGGCTGAGAGACGGGTGAAGGCGGGGGAGGCTGGGGGTAAAACCCCAGAGCGCAGAAGCAGTGGGCTGGGGGGTAGGCCGGGGGATGGAGGGTGAGCAGACACGGGCTGGTGCTGAGCTGGATGTGTGGGAGGAGGGGGTGCCTGTGGCTGGGCTATCTGTGGTTGAGCTGTTTGGGTCTGTCTGGGTTTAGGTTGTAGAGGCAACCGCGGTTTTCTAATCTCCGCCTGGGGTCGCACATCCACCCGTCTCACCGTTACAGAGTTTGGGGGTACATAACTTGCTTGTGGCACGAGTCTGGGAGCCCTGGCAGGAACTGGAGGTGGTCTTCGATTGGGTTCTGCAGATATTGTCTGGTTGTTAAGAGGAGAGGAGGTGCGAGAGGAGGTAAGGTGTGCTTTGAAGTTGATGCACTGCTGGGGTTCCGCAGACTGTCCACTTCCAACACTGTGACCTCCAGAGGAGGGCGAGGAAGCAGAGGGAGACGGGGAGGAAGCAGTTGTGGAGGAAAAGAGTTGCCCATCGCAAACATTAATTAGGTTATTTAGGATGTCCAAATTGAGTTGAGGTCCTCTGCACATGCCATGTTCCGGTCCTCCGTTCTCTGCATCGGGTAGCCGGCAAGTTATTTTCCGTGCTGGTGGAGTGTTTATCCGGCACTGCATAATCATGCTCTGTGATAACAGCGGTTTGCGGATGATTGGCGGTTTTACGGGCTCTTGTTTATTGAGAGCCACTTGCTGACTCTTCACGTACTTGGCCTTGTCTGCTTCCAGACGTTCTACTGCACTTAACTTTCGTGCTCCCGGCTCGGGAGCCCTGCGGAAGTAGTCAGGTCCCTTGTTGAGGATGCGGAAAGGCATGGCGGAGGTGAAGGGCCCCCCAGCAAGGCGGCCATCTGTGGGACGAAGGGTCTCCACAGGCATGATGGGTGAGGCCGAGATTAAAGATGAAATAAAGGCTAAGGGTCGAAGTTTTCCTTGCGTTCAAGAATCCCAAGAAAGTCTTTTGTATTCACACCTTTCTTTATTCCTTATCCATTGTGTTTTAAGCTCTTTTACCCCACCGTCAAGGGCTCCTTTAACTTTCTTACCAATCCGTACACTTCTGCTGCTGTTGCTTATACTCTTTTTGTGTATGCCGGCCTCTTGCCTCTATTATCTGCTCTCTCCCCAGTCCAGCTGATTGAATAGAGGCTTGTGGGAAGGGGTCAAAAAGGGTCACATTCCACTTCAGTCCGACGGAGTGACCCACCAGGACAGGGCAGATCCTGAAGCAAGCGCTGATGCCGAGAGGGTTTGAAGAGCAATGTTGACTCAGTCTTTTCTTCTCACTCTCTGGGTGTTTCAGACTTGTAAAACACTCCTTATAAACCTGAGGATCTTGTTCTTGTAATCCTGGATAGGTTTCCTGGTGAAAGAAGGGAGAGAGAAAGATACTGTCAAACATGGATAGGCAAAGACAGAACCTCCTCCAGCTCCCTCTGCTCCACATACATAAAAGATACTGGAACACTCAAGAGCGAATGGGGACAGACGTTTGGTTTTAATACGCCGTCTGGCCCCTCCCACTACACTCTTAGAGGCTCCAGATGCTGCATGTGCGAGCAACCAATCAGAACGGTGAAACAAATTCTGAACAAGAGGGGAGGAGAAAGGAGTAAACCGGCAGCTGGGGTCTTATTGGCCGACGGCTGGGATTTTGACCAATTGCACCCTTCCCCCCCCACTCACAACAAACAGTCCTACTTTATTTTCATTCAAATGTGTTTCTTTCAAAAGGCACAAAAAAGAAAAGGCTGCGCTAGAGAACAGCTGCAATCTTGTACATTCAGTTGCATCAAACAGTGCCGTTGTATGAAAATATTTAAATATCCTCTCGCCCGTTCCACTTGTTCTGTGTTTGTATGAACACAAAAGCGCCTTGTGCACTGTCTTTACAGAGTACAATATGGGCAGATTATTATGTTTTATATTCTGGTCCCAGACTAGATCTAAACCAAAGCTCATTTAAATCCTTCTGAAACACTCATGAGCATTCACTCCTCTTGACTCCTCTTGAAAGCAGGTTTTATGAAATGCCGTAAACCCTCTATAAAAAGAGAAAGCATTGCGCTCAAATAATCAGTGCAGCCTTTAATTAGACTCTTCTCTTATTCTCTTCTAATGCTTTCATATTCTTTTGATCCTCAGTGTCGGGGGAGTGAGAGCAGTTTGGCTTTCATTCCCATCTATATTTTCATCTGTTACGGTATTCAAGTTTGGATGACATCATCAAGTGCTGAAAGGTTTATTCCTTGCCTCTTATAATCATATATATTCAAATACCCAATTACATTTATTCACAGTCAGAATCTGTGTCTGGGCCCTTCCCCCTGTTATGACACCCTCCCTTTCTTACTTCACAAAGATGCAAGGGATTCAAAAGAAAGAAGTTTTCTCTAATCAATCAACAATCAATGTAAAAACCTAAATATAGCCTCAAACTCTTATTAAAGAAAAGAAAGAACTGCCTGCAAAACAAATTTCATAACATCACGTGAAAGACTGAAAAATAGATTGTTGTGCTACAATAATTTAAGATGTTGTCATGTTGTTCAAAAACTGAACGTCTTTTTTCTGTATAACACAAAAGAAGGTATTTTGAGAAATGTCTTTGTGGTTTTGTGTCCATACAATGGGGGGCAGTGTTGTTTGGTTACCAACGTTCTTCAAAATATCTTCTTTTGTGTTCTGCAGAAGAAATTCATAGGTTTGTAATGATACAAGGCGAGGGCAAAATGATACGTTTATAAGTTTATTCTCGTGTAAACAATCCCTTTTACACAGTATGTAGACACTATACTAAACATAAAAATGAGGAGAGTTTTTGTAAGCATAATTATTTCGATATTCTGTTTTGCTGATGATGTTGGCAGTGACTGAAAAACCAGATCTTTCACATATAACTATATACAATATGTGACAGACTCAGCAGACTCAATAAGCAGAGAAACAGGTAATTTAAGAGTAGGTTAAGACTGGCATTAAAAATATATTTTTTTAGTGAGTCAATACTGTGAAAAGAGAACCATTTAAAC
This sequence comes from Triplophysa rosa, assembly GCF_024868665.1. Lineage (NCBI taxonomy): Eukaryota > Metazoa > Chordata > Actinopteri > Cypriniformes > Nemacheilidae > Triplophysa > Triplophysa rosa. The sequence goes on along the minus strand of NC_079910.1, from coordinate 12,012,811 downwards.
ATGCTTGTCATGGATCTGTCGGCTTTTAAGAGGCTTATGGATGAGTAATGCAATAAATGCATATCCAGGTCAAATTCTTTGATGCGTTGCATGCGCGTACGCACACAGCTGTCTCTCAATGGCCACTCTTTTAATAGAAGCCGCAGTTGTTCAGGATCCTGCCATGATGCTAGGGGTGAGGCAGATCTAGTGTCCAAGATCCAAAATGGATCATTCCTTCCCCTCAACATCTTTGTATTCCCTAGCGCTCCACTGGCCTTTACCAAGCATCAACACAGAGTAAACATCTTCCAGAGGGACCGAAGCTACAAGCATATACGGGCTGCAGAGAAATAGCAGAAATTCTGTTCCTGTTGAGTCATCAGGACAGGACCACATCCAACACATTTTTTCAGTCCTCTATCAAAAGAATTTAACTGCCTTGGGCAGCAGTGAGATAAGCACGTTTTCATACCAGGCAAATGATACTTTCTACCCCCTAAACCAGACCCTCACACAAGCCTGTGGACATCATTACAAAAAAACTTGATCTGGCATTATAAAAAAGGTCCAACACAAGGTCCGATTCACTTTAAAGCAATAGTCAAAATCATGCTCACCTTACAGACAGTGATCCCAAAACCACACATAAATGGAATTAAAGGCCACAGTAATGTACATGGCATAAACAGACTGAGCTTTGGGCACGAGTGTCAACTGACTGAGATAACAGAAGGCTTTCAATGCTTAGCCAGCTGGACCCAGAACGAGTCAGAAATATACACACACATCACGTTAGACTGCCACAACCACAGAAGCACACAGACGTCTCCAATGTAAACCTTGTTGAGCACAAAATAAAGATCTGGTCTTGATTTCTGGGAGCTACTGATGTAATGTTCCACAGTGTTTAGTGGTAAACTGGACTGTTGGTCGAGCCATAAAAAACGTGAATGGAAAATATTTGTTAACAGCGTGAGCACGCCATCTAACAGTGATGTTTTTGTGTCTTTTATAAGTGGATGTATTCGTTTAATTAGCATTTAATGATTTGAGCAATGCTTGATAGGTGGAAAATGTGACGCAGTCTTAAAAACCACAGAGCTAATGCATCAGAAAACGACAAGTCGGGTCTGAAGCTGCAGAGAGAAAGTAAAAAATGACTTCACTAATTTTGGCTAAAAGAAATCCCACAATGTAATTAAAGGGGAGTTGTGTGTGACTAGTAGCCGTCTGCTGCTTTTAGACCATCTATCAATAACTGCTGGGACTACAGGGCAGACAAGAGAGATACACGTGAGATGGGAAAATAAACACAGAAGCTTCCCTTCTTTCCATAGGTAAAAAAACACCCTTCCTGCTCCCACCAGCCCAGAAAGATCAACCCTGAGTCACCTGTCTGCTCATGTTACAGTTACTGTTATCATCCTCAGGCTAAATGATTTTATCTTCTCATACGTCTATATCCAGGAAGCTTGTGTAAACTTTGTTAGGTATTAAGCAAGGGCATAGCAAAGAAGATCTGGCTCACGTCATCATGAGCAAAGAGGAAATCTAGGAATCTCGCCCAATATGAGCCATTCTGCTGACAAAGCTGAAGTTATGCAAAGAAATGAGTAAAACAAAAGGACCAAGGTACTATGACCTCTCGTAGAGATATGGTGAGGGAATTTTCAGTTTGTCCACCCTTTCCTGCACTGATAGTTTAGCTGCCAACATATGGAAAGCTGATAAGGATTTTAGGATAAGATGATACACAATTTACACCACAACAGCTGCATCCCATGAACTACTGTCTCGCAACAAGAAGCTCCATATTACTAACTTTTTGTGACGGTTCTCAATTGATTCATTGATAATTGATTGCTTCAACTATATTTAGAGTAAATCAAAGTAGCAGTGCCCTACTGGCGAATCTCATTTCCCTGACCGCAAGCTGAATCTGACCTCTTGCACTACACCGTAAAAGGTGTTAGGTGTAAGAAGCTAACTACATCATTCCCAAGGGTTTTCATTGCATTGACAGACAGAGTCACACCTCTCACTCCACCTAGCTCAGCCACTGCAATAAAGACGCCCTGGAGGATTTAACCCTATAGCCTGATAACCTCTTACACCAACTCCATACATAACTCCTGCACGGCTCTATCAGTGACAGACATCTGGTTAATATGGGTTATAAACAGCCTTCTCTTTTCAATGTGTGCCAAAGCACAGCACAGCTGTTTCCCCTCCCTTCACAGAAGGCCAGGATGAGCTCTCAACACAATTTCATTAGTGTGACAGAGTTGGTATTGTATTGTATGCCACACGACTAGATCTGAATACAACGCTGAACGGTTGGCTTACCCTCAGGATACTGTCAGCTATACATATTATCATCTGCCATTTGTAAATACAATGGATCGCTAAAGAGGTGTGAATACAGCTATCTTTGGCATTTATCACATACACAAAACAATGTTCTGTTCTCACTTCTCAGTTTGTTTGTCATCTGTTTTAACAGTAACAAAGCCACTATGATCTAAGCAAACAGTCTGTCTAAAACATGGGATGTATGGATCTTTAAAAAGCAATGATTACCTCAGAAAAAAAGACATTTCAAAAACAAGCGTTCGAAAATGTAGCCTCATAGAGGTGTGTTAGAGATGAAAAGATGAGAGAATGTGATTGGTCTGTTCTTCATCTCTCATTTTGACTTAAATAAGTTAATCAGATGAAAGAAAACAGTCCATCTGTCTTTCACAGGCAGGCCACACACTATGACCTCAGATTCTCTACATTTTACTCCCTTATGCTCTCCAGATTAGACCAAATCAGATCCCTGGAGTTTTCAGATCAGGTTAAAATAGACACAGTCACAGTAGATCAGGACGCTCTTCCAGAACAATAGCATTTAGACAGATGTATCTGACCCTAGAGGCGATCTGTCACTTACACGATTATTACTGATGTACCGTTTCCCCTGAATGAAGCTATGTAATACCAGCTGTACACTTGAGCAAGGGCACTGTTGGGGCAAAGGGCAATTTAAACCTAAAACGGCACCCACTTTCAATCAGTGTTCAATCGCCTTGGCAACATCCACACCATTTTGTCATTGGTAAAAAAAAAGACGCTCACTGACCCCTGGGTCTTTTAAATGAATTCTGACCCTGCTGGCCTTCCACAGCAACAATAAGGATGGTCACTCAAGTCCTGTACACTGAAGTCTCACAGAGATGCACACCAGCATACAATTTCATTATTATATTATGTGTGGTACATGCTACACAAACAGGAGTGCTAACTGATGTAAAAGCATACGTGTGTACACAGCGTATAATCACAAAGATGAGGTGGTTTTAGCGTCAGCGCGGCCTCTGCTGCCCAGCGTGTTGTTTTTACCCTACTCCACTGCTACTACCAATTCCACTTTCCCACAACCACGCACACACAACACACGCACCAAAACAAAAGGACAACAAACAAAAAGTAACAAAGTTGAACAAAAACAAGAGCAAAGCGCAAACAATTATCCGAACACACACAAGCAGAGGTCACCTATTAACCCAGTTTGACCAGTAACTAAGCTGGAATGAGTTAATGGATCTCAGAGAGATAAGAGAGAGAAAGAGTAATCTTTTCCCGTATGAATATGCCGACCTACCATCACAAACGTTAGCTCATGATAGTTTTTACACAAACACACTGTGACTCAGTTCCTCAATTTTAAGTCATTGTTTTTTTACACACTGTTGACCCACAAAACAGCACACAGGAGCCAAAATCTAACAACACAGCCTATAACAACTAAGAACGTGTTTGTAAATGCAAAGCAACACACACAATACAAGAATAAAGGACATTGGAATAACTGGTATTTAGATGTATTTAACTGAGCAAAACCTGACAATTACAAAAATCAAATGCATCATACATTCACACAGTTCCCATCACACCGATCTCTTATAAACATTCATTACGCTCAACTAGATAATCAGTCCAGCCTCAACATGCTCAAATTAGACTCACTAGAGACTCACGTCCCCTATAAATGAATGATGAAATGACAGAAAAATACTTAAACACTATCATTACCAGAAAGCATCTTAACAAGAGTTATACAGAACACAACTACACAAGCTAGAACAGCTTACATGCCTTAACCATTATCTCACACAGTCAACTAACTGTAGGGGTAATGCAACTAGTTTTACAGATACATGGAAGCGTCTCTTTGATTAACTTACCAGATATGTAAGAAATCTTTGTTTTGTGAAAGCAGATTTAAGATGAGGAGCCTCTTGAAGGACAGAGCTCAGCTGAAAATCGGTGCTTCAGTAAATGTGTGAGAGTCTGTGTGTCTGTGTGCGAGCGAGACAGTACTCAAATACTCCTCCTCCTCCCTCTTTCCTACATAACTCCTCCCACACCACCCCTTCAGGAAGTGCTGTGCTGGAGAAGCAGGAAGAACAACACTTCCCCACAGACACATCAACATTCATTCAGATTAATTCAAGTGCCACAGCTTTTGTTTTATTTGCACGACCAGCTTTATATTCCTTTACTTATTTTTGGCGATGAGTGATATCCGATTGCTTCTAATCCAAGACTTCCAGATTCAGTTCCTAGCTATTTGTGGTAGTCATTTCCCAAAACACATCTCAATAATCTTTTCCCACATGCAACCTGAAGTCTGTATTACTGTAGAGGATGTGATTGTGAAGCGTCGGTCGGCTTTATCAAAGTATAAACAGTGCTGCAGAAAACAAAAAGACAAGCAATGGTGGTCATAAGGATATCCTGTCATTAGGCTAGACAATTTCAGGGAGATCTCCAAGGAATTACCTGCAAAAGAATCATCCAGTATGACTGTTTCTGTTCTTGGAAGCAGCCCATTGAGTACTCGTAATGTCTCGGCTCTCAGAATATGAGTCTGGGTTTTACGGCGCTGACACAAGATGGACATCCCGTAAAGTACTCCCGGATGGATTGGACTGGATCCAGCTCACAGAAGCGGAAAAGAATACAAGTCATAAAACTACCTTGTATTTTTACCGACCCAACAGTATCGGAGACCTTAAAACCACAGTGCCCTGCACGCAACTTGTCAAGACTCCACCTCTCCATTTACCAGGATTAAAATAGGATCAACCAGATTATTCAAGGAGTGGTAGGATGAAGTCTGGACCTTTGTGCGGTATAAAGAGGAAGAAGTAAGGGCAAGTGTCCTTCTCAAAACAGATAACATCTGCCAAGCAGATGCACAACAAACAAATAAGTCTTAACCCAAACACCTCCTCCTCCTCACAGCACCGGGTCTATTCATTCTGTCAGGTCCAGGTGTGGATTCTTATCCATACACTTGGCTGCCTTTGAAACGCACACCCTCATGCCAAGGGGGCATACCTGCGTCATAGCGTCACCACAATACCCACAGAATCAGCGCCTGTGGCTATAGTAACAGATCTCTATGGGAATGGCTGTAACAGGCTCTGCCTGTTTGGAGGTGCTGTCAATTTTCAACAAGTTGGTTTGGAAGTATGAAACATGTCGGAATTGACAACAAAGACTACATGCTAGTGTTGCATGTTAAAATAACAGACCTGAATGTGGCGCTTAAGTTCTACTCTTGTCTGTCATCACATTCTTTTCTATTTCTGTCGATAGCATGAAGCAGACATGAAGCTGGATCCTCTCAAAGACCTCTGATCTCTCACCTTCATGTCGTAACTTCATCCCTGAACAAGTTCTTGATATGTCCGGTGGAGCTGCTTACAACGCAAGAGCAACACTAATGTTAAAGAGCCTGACTGCCCTGTTTGGCACATTGGTAAAGCTGTCAGCATGGATCTGTAAGGCGCTCATCTGAGCTGCTGAAGAATGGCAGTGCTTTTGAAAGAGAGGATTATGAAGGAGTGCAGGATTACGGCTGCAGTCCATCTTTCATTCTGAAGATCACAGACCACGCTGCAGGCTCTGTAGAAAGACTCACACACACAGCCAAGCTCCTATACAGACATCTCCTTTTACAACTCGCATTACATGCAGACATGCCCAAACAGGCTTTCACAGCACTGTATCATTAGCCATACACATACTTGATCAATTGACCATTCAAAGATCGCATTAACATGTTCCATTAGCATATGTACAATATATGGAACTGTACAGCCCTCAACCACATTACACACCCAAGACGCATTGTGACTATACTGCGTTTTCCTGCATTTTCCATGTTGTGCCAGTAAGTGCCAATCAAAGTGGAAACACAGCAGAATGGAGGGCAATCCAATCACATGTTAATGCAAAGGGGGTAAAGTGGGTCAAAGAGTCAATAACAAACTATTGTGAGGTCACATATCAGAATGAAAGTCGTTTACATATTTAACACTGGTGTTTGAATAAACGGTGCACATTTGCATAAGGTTTACAGTCCTCATCAGAGAAATACATAGAGACAGCTATCTGTCCAATTCCTGCTCACTTCAAGGGTGCAGTAATACATTACAAAAATAGGATTTTATAAAACAAAACACTTGCTTCAACCGAGTCACATAATTTGGTAGGTTACACAAAAATAAAAGCACATATGTAAAGAGAGACCAATCAGAGGTTAATGGACAGATAGTCAGAGCAGAGCGGCTGCGGGCCTGCCATACAGAGGTGGCAGCCAGCAGCTCTCACTCATGTGCAGTAGGGAAGCACCTCTGGGAAGGGTGGAGGGCTGGCTGGACTAGAGCTGTGGGCGGGCATTTCAAGGGAGAGGCATGAAAGAGCCAACTCACATTCCTTACAAAAAAATCTAGAGATTTATAAGAGCACAACACGAGCATGCGAGGAGAAAGGAAAAGATTGGTCACGTTTGGAAGTTACACTGGAGGAATCTGTATTTAGTCATATTGCATACGGGTGGCTTATGTGGCATGCTTTTTACAGATAAAAAAAATTCCATAAGGAAAAAAAATAATGGTTTAATGGTTTCACGGTACATGCAATAAACAACAGCCTACACTAAAATGTCACTGCTTATATTAAATTATATTGAATATATTTCACATCGTCACATTGTTACTATCTTACAGTAGATGTACTTATATAAAGCATAAGTGTATAGCATTTATAATGCAGAATTGCAATATAGTGAAATTCTTTCTGCCCTCAGTTAGGCCACAGATTGAGCAAACTATATGAAAACATTATGTGGGTCATAGGGAATAGCCAGCATCATATTCTGAGAGGTCTGTGTGCATATATATACATCCTGTTAATAACCCCTCGGCTATTAACAAACCACTATGCCTTAGACCTTATATACATTGATACCAACTGACAATGTTGCTGATTTAATAAATATCATGATATAATAACAAAAAAAATGATGACACCTGCCTTAGGCAAGTTTAAGAAAACACTCCCGGAGCCTTTAGGCAGTCAACCGTCAACTATCAATGAGAAAGATTATGGCATTTAGGGCTTCACATGGCTAGTCCTAAAGTGTTTGCTTTTACCAGCAGTGCATGGTTAGTTTGAGAAAAATAGGAGAACACAGCAGACTATTTACTAATCTTACAATCCCCCCATACTGACAGATTTCCACTTACAAATGGAAAATTGGCCTGCAGCAAAGATAAACAGTCATCATGGAAATCCACAAAACACAGCCATGTGCTGATGAGGAGAGACCACTAGTAATGGCATCAGACTCTGTTATGACATCCAGAAAGAGTCCACATTTCACAACATTGTGGGAGTAAGGATGATTTCCACAACACTGACATCAGAAGTAATACTCAAGAACAACAGAGTGGACAAGTAATATCCACCATATGTGACCCTGGACACAATCACAAAACCAGTCTTAAGTAGCACAGGAACATTTTTAGTAAAAGACAAAAATACATTGTGTGGGTCAAAATTATCGATTTTTCTTTTATGCCAAAAATCATTAGGATATTAAGTAAAGATCATGTTCCATGAAGATATTTTGTAAATTTCCTAACTTAAATATAAAAAAACTTTATTTTTGTGAGTAGATGGTCTGCCACAGTGCCCCTGATTAACAACTTCAAAGGCAATTTTCTCAATATTTTGATTTTTTTGCGCTCTCAGATTCCTGAGTTTTAAACGGTTGTATCTCAAGCCAGATATTGTCCTATTTTAACAACTCATATATCTATAGAAAGTTTATTTATTCAGCTTTCAGATTCGAAAAATTTACCCATAAGACTGGTTTTGTTGTCCAGGGTCACATATGCAGAACGAAATAATGGTCATTTCTATTACTCCGCCCTAAAACATTAGTTTAAGCCCTATTCGCACGGGATTAGTATTATCTGGGGACCTTGTGTGATTTAGAAATTACCTCCCCACATCTGTATGCATGTGACGCATTCGCACGGGACAAGTGATTAAGTGAAGCCTGTGATTTTACTCAAATTTACGGACTTATTTCCCGGATATGATGGCAAAGGTTTGTGTATAGTTTGTATATGTATATATAGTTATGGTGTATAATGATATATGACCATACCTGTCAGCATTTGAGACCCGCGATCGCGTTCGAGGATCTTCCTCTGTCCGCTTCGCAATCGCATTAGGGGAGTTTCCATGAAAAATAACAAAACGGGAGACTCCCAGCCAAAAGGCAGTGTTGGCAGGTATGGATATGACCCAGCACCCAAAATAATATCAAAACACTTCAACACAGCATCCATTATTTGCAAACGGTGGATAAAACCTTGAAAAAGGATATGAGCCCGCCAAATCACACAGATGCCAATTTGCATGGGACTAATATTATCACAGGACCTTTGTGTTAGTCAAAATATGGTAGGTAATATGTGGTGGACTTTTTACTTTACAAATTACAGAAATGGCCGATTTGCACGGGATCAAGATCACAGACGACCTCTGCAATTATTACAAATGACTAGAGGTCCCCAGGTAATACTAATCCCGTGCGAATAGGGCTTTAGACCGCTATTTTACTATGCTGTTACTTTTAGACTTTTGTAAACCCTTATGAACAAGTATTATGTGCATTATGTACTCGTGCCCACTGAGCAAGAATCTAAAGGGACAATAAAAGGATACACTGCCATATAATGAAAATTCTGTCATGCATTACTCACCCTAAAGTCGTAAAATAAGTTCTTCTTCGGAACACAAATTAAGCCCATAGACAGCAACATAACCGACATTCTGCGTTTTGAATGATGGTATGTCAGAAGTCAGAAAGCTCCTGATGATTTCATTCTGTCACAAGGACACAGTGAGTGTTGATAGTTTTGGGGGGGAAACAACCTCTTATGGGCTCACTGATAGTCTCTGCTTATTAGGCTGGAAAAGGAGATATTAACTTTAAAACAATTACAAACATGACACTTGAAGTAAAACCTGAGTTGTAAAAACAAAAAAACATTCAAGAAAAAGTTACATAAAACCACTGTTAAGGTTAAATTCTGGAAATACCCAAAGTCTTTATCCTAGATATTAATGTAATATGAAAAAATTTTCTCCCAGACAGCACACAAAACATGCTCATCCTGAATATCAGTAAACTGAAAAACATATTCTGAGCCCTAATGCATCCCTTTACAAATGCTGCAATCAGGTGTGAGTGACATCTGTTTCACATGGCATACTAGAGATAGACCATATGTGCAGGCATTCATACACACTCTCCAAATGATGAAAGCCATGACAAAAATATGCTTCAGTGAGTTTCAGCATTTCTACACAAACTGATACGCATAAATTACATAATGAAAATCTAATATCAAAGAACATAATATGGAAGAGTGACCGCAATCAAGATGAAAGGTCAAAAAGACAACACAAAGCATATTAATAAAGGAAGTTCATGTGACCTTTACAAAACATGCTCTACCCACACACATCGGTCCCATATTTACAAAATAGTGCAAAAGACACACAAATGTGAAATGGATAGGAAGCACCTGTCACGTCATACTTGTTTAGATATTTTGTTACTTCAGGGAGCAGAGCTGTAGTCAAGGACACTACACTCTATAGAGAACGTGTGCAGTGCTGTAGACCTTCACACGAGGCCTCGCCCTTGGGCGACACTTTTAACAAGACCGCAAATTCATTTCAAACACCTTTACCGCATCATCCTCCAGTAATAATAATGCCCCCATAATATAAAGTTAATAGTTATTAACAGTACTTCTTAAACATTGAGAAATATTCACTGCCGTTTTAAAGCGTTGATTTAATGACTCAAGCTGTCATGATTTACGTCGCAATAATTAATTCATGTTTTAACATGTTTTAACACTCACCTCCACAAACGTGCAGCATTTCCAAGGCAAAAATTAAATTAAGTTGATGTTATTATTATTATAGCGTACAGCTTTATTTCATTTGCTTATCTCTGAGAAAAACTGAGTGAAGGTACGTTTTCATGGAACACGCAGCACAGTGGGCAAGTTTAATTTCTGCGGGGAATATACCACAATGAGTTCATTATATTTGAGGGTTTAAAACTACTGTGAGAAAAAGTAGGATATAATCATTCAAATATGTCTGCATTTCTCACACAAATATTTAAAATGTTTAACTTAGTATGTTCATATAAAAAAGAAAAACATGTTTTAGGACGCTAAGAGGGTTCATGCGTCTACAGAGGGTTTGAACACCCCCTCATTTTGCAAATGTAGTATGAGCCGAATCACGCTATTGGTCCTTTCACAGTTTGGAAAACGCAGGACAGTTTCCAGGGTAACAGCACTCCAGTCCACCGTATTGCGCTATTCTGCCACTGCAGGCTGTTTATTCGGTAAAATCGAAAAAAACCTTGGAAATAATGTTTTTTAATGTTAAAGACTTTTGCTTTTTTTTTTTTTTTTACCATTTTTTACCTTCATAGTGTGTCACTTCTAAAGTTTTTCACCATTCTGGAAGGCCTGAATACTTAATTTGTCATTTGAGGGAGATGTCATATATACCTAATACGATTTTAAAGCATACAAAGAGAGAAGAACTATATAGAGAGAAATAACTAAACATGAATACAAATCAACAGAAGGAGTTTAAACATGCATTCTGCCAGCGGCCCTAAAGATTTATGCTGCTAAAATTCACATTAGAGCCATGAAAAACACTAAACATATGATTTACAACATTTACAACAACATTCACTGGGTGGTTATCAATATTTTTGGCATACTAAATTGCAATACATTGAATACATCATGTGTGATGAAGTGTAATGGGGGAGGGGGTTAATTCATTGACTAGATTCACAGTTTCATGAATGTATACAATGGGGCTACTGATAAACTAGTCTGGGTTAAATTGAAAGTGATTTAATTAACTCATTTGGTTTAGAGCCTTTCCCTTTTTTACATCCTGTTGATTAGCCTTTGTCAGCCGTATAGGCTAACTGAATTAATCAGCTAAAATTACATTATTTATTTAGTTCAATTTAGTTTAAAATAAAACTTTTAAATAAAATGAAATATATATAACTTATAATGGAGACTGGGGCTAGTTGTCACAAGACTGCATGTCAAGATAAACAAATGAGTATTTTCTATAGGCCTAGCGGTTTCGTATCCACTTCTCAAACACCTAGTTATAAGACCCTTTTAAATGATAAAAGTTTAAAAACCTTTTTTTCTTTATACTGTCACACGGATGCAGTGTTTTCAGAGGAATCAACCTTCAAGTGTGACAACTAGATCCAATCTTACATGCTGAAAGAGTAATCGTTTGCTGTTGTTGTTGTTGTTGTTGTTTTTTTGCAATGAACAAGTCGTCAAGCTCATTATTTTTCTTACATTTAAGAATATGTTGAGCAATTAAGACTAACACAATTAAATAAGGAAGCTAAATAAAACAAAGAAATACAGACATAGGAAATATATTACAACAACAAACTACAACTGCTGCTGATTTACGATGTGGTCACTGAAGATGTAATTATCTGGAGGAACAGAAAAGAAAGAGAAGCGTTTTGAAAATGGCAGGGCCCTGATCTTTAAGCCCCTATTATTCACTCCCACTCGGTGCTGTGAGGGGCCAAATGCAGTTTGCATCCATTGTTCGATGCCTGATTTAACTGTTAGCCATGCCTACTCTGAGAAACAAAGACACGGTCCCCTGGGCCATGAACCTCAACCGTCAATCGTCTCCCATTACATACATGTCTCATTAAACTCTGATCTGTCGCTCCGCATAAAATAAACTAGTGGAACAGTAGTCACAGTTGTCACACAGAAATGTGTGGCTTTTAAATGTTGACAACAGAAGAGCCAACAGTAATGTGAATGGTTTGAGTTATGTAATCTTTTTACCTTTATTGTTAAGCTTTATTGTTTCTTTTTCCCATGAACACCTAGGTTTGCGTCACTTCTGAGAACATGTGCCTCATGACGCTCTGGAGCGCAACACTAAATCATGTGAAGAGTCAATGTATTGTCTGTTTTCAATGACTTCCAGCTAGCTGAGCAAGGACTTCATCTTCTGCTTCTTCTGGGTATATAATTGGTCACAATTAAAGGGGAGGAAAAGAACACCTCTAACACACTGTTAATGCTTCCTCCGTTGTTTTTCTTAGCTTTTTAATTGGCGAGGTGTGAAGATTTTTCAGATGCAGGTATTGTAATGCAAATTGTAGACTAAGTATCTGTCATTTGTCGCTGAAGATATTGTCAAAAGCTGTTCTATATAAGGAACACTCACCCTATAACACACAAATGCATACACTTTTCATGTCCCTCTATCTTACCAAACCGCATCTAATTTTGGTCGCTCAGCATCTCTTCCTTGCATTGAGTCAGAACCTGGCACATCGCCAGCCCAGGATGCTGCTATTCAATCACGAATGACAGTCTCTCTGTGTTACACACACAATTTCATTCTCAAATAAACAAGAACTATTTTCCCTTTTCCTAGACAGCTATTCATAGCACCCTGTCTGATTCCTATTGGATGATAGACCCATGGGAAAGAACCCATGCATAGGAAATAAGGAAAGTTTTCTTATCACTTATTTGCCTTTATCTCACTGTTTGAAACAGAGAAGAAAAGGTGAGACCGAGAGGAGTGGCAAGATGAAACAGTGAAGATAAGTTTAGATACGGAGAACAGAAAACCACTAAGTATGTGTGAGATGCTTCATAGATTCAGGGATTTATTTTTTATACTAAATAGTCATAAACAATCATACTGTTTAGAACTGTGCTACATCTGTTTTGTCAAATAACTAAGAAAAAAGATTTTCCCCTGTTCTTAACACACCGCCTCTCCATGGTCTCTGCGTTCTCCTGCCGTGTCCCTATGGAGTTGGCCCACCCATCAGGACCATAACAGAGGGATCAGCAGATGCCAGACAGGGAAGATGAAAAACTGAATTAAACAGGTTCAGCACCCCAACCCCCAACACACACACAAAAAAATACTCACTGTCACACATAGACACCGCATACTCGTTCTCTTTATCAGGAAATAGACACAATAGCTCTTACAAAGTCAAGGCTGCTTCATGCTCATCTGTATAGTTCTTTTTTGTCTACTCATACACTAGCTAGCACACGTGCATACAAATCTAAACCACTGTTGTGCCATACTGTAGGCTACGTATTGTTGTTTATAAAGTTAGGGGGAAAACTTGAATGACACATATTATGTTGTGTGTTATGTAACTTTACTCTATAATGAATGCAAGTGTAAGTAGAGAGATACAGGATATTCACTGTGAGCTTGAGTTTATTTTTATTTATGCGCTTGACAGAGTGACTTACTGTTAATTCGAGCTATGCATGTTTATGTAATTTATTTTCCATGATGCAATGACCTTGGTGTTGGTAGCATCATACACTACCAGTTGTACACTACCATACACTACAGGAACAATACAGGAGTAAATTAAGAGCAAGGTAAACAAAATATCCATTTAAATCTTTCATTGGTCGGCCAAACAGGGAGTCCTGCCCCAAATGCATGTCATTTGTGAAGCAAATGTTGCCGTGTCTGGCCGGCAGGGAAGGTCAAACAAACAGAGTGTTTTGGGAAGTCAGCCTACAAATAACTTTCTAATTATTCTCTATGCTTATATGTCTCTGCATGTTGTGCTGGATATAAAAAGTATTTGAATATAACAAAAGAGACATGCGGCTCCTTGAATTTAAGTGCCACAATAAACATATTTTAACTGAGAAGTCGAGTATGCTTATACAGGGCAAAGCAATGCTGTTTCTAGCTAATGTCCTAAATTTCAGCCAACTAAAACTTAAGTATGCTATACTAGTAATGCTGTCATATAATAAGAAACTCATGCATGATCACAAAATTATATCACTGTAAAGATCAATTTCTTCTTCTTCCTCTCATTTCCTTTCATCTTTTCCTAAACACCCCATCCCACCAAATCAAATCCTCTTTCCTTTTCTTCATCTCAACAAGCAGCTGCTGTCCTTCTCCCTATGACAGGAGATCCCCAGGAGAGAAAAGGGATGAGTGTGACTAGACGCTACAGGTCAGAGGTCGATACTGCATGTGCCAAATATGGCACATAAGTTATGTAAGTGAACACATATATCTACAATTATCATACACATACAATCAATAAGACACAATTTCTGTACTGTAAATATATATATATATATATATATATANTATATATATATATATGTATATATTTGGGTCATTCCACCAAACATGTGCCATTTGTGTCCTCAGGGTATTATACTGTATGTATAAAATTGCATGAATAATAACTTTAAAAGAATAAAAACTTAAATTTTATTATTAAACAATATCCTGCACATTAAGCTATAACTCCACATTACAAAATGTATTTTTTTTACATTTGTCCAATACACAGCTTAAACAATAATTTTGAAGAGTCACAACCAGGAAATGGCACTCATTCATTGAAATGACCTAAAAAAAACTATTTTATAAGAAAGATTTACTAACTTTCTTTAAATTTTACTTTCTTTTTCAGTTAGCAAATGCTAATGCGAAGAAATTGGCCGTATTAAACCATCTGACACATGTTTTTGCAGGCAGTAAAACATTATGCAATGACAACACCAAAATCCAGATCAGCCTTTCTCAATTCCTAAAACACCCACACCCACACACATACTCATTAGACGCTGACTGCTGTGTCAAAGATCAAAACCCAGGGGAGCTGACCTCATCAACAAAGCCAGGACTCCTAAGAAGAGGATCTATCTCTTCCTGCGGCACCCTTCCATCCTAAACACACTTCCTTTCACAATCCCTCCCCTCTCTCTCTCTCTCTCTCTCTCTCTCTCTCTCTCTCTTCATTTCTCCATCCATCCAAACTTCACTTCTACTTGTGATATTGAAGTGATACTTCACCCAAAAATGAAAATTCTGTCATCATTTACTCACCTTCGAGTTGTTCCAAATCTGTATAAATTTCTTTGTTCCAATGAACACAGAGAAAGATATTTGGAAGAATGCTTATATCCAGACATATTTTGCCCTCCATTGACTACCATAGTAGGAAAAAATACAATGGTAGTCAAAAGTGCCCCAGAACTGTTTGCTGTCCTACATTCTTCAACATGTATTCTTTTGTGTTCAACAGAACAAAAAAATTATAAAGTAATTTTTCCTACTATGGTAGTCAATGGGGGCTAAATCTGTCTGGTTCAACTTCAACTTCAACACTTCAACGGTCGTGGCACCACCCGTAGCGGCCCTGGGTCAAAGCCATCTTACAGCCGGAGAGGATGTGTTGTAGACTGGGACTCTAGTGGCCACACAGCTGGCAAATTTCTTCTATGCCTTACCAGCGATACAGGTTCTGGGGGCTTGGGAGTGTATCGTACGTAGCCCTGATCAGGAAACTTAACCTTGCCTAGGGCAGCTTCCACAGATCGGCCCATGTGATGGTCCTATCGATTACTGCCTCCCAGGTTGTCCATTTCCCTTGCTGGGATTGGCTCACTGCTCTGATCCTGTAGCTTTCCTCCTCCTCTTTCGTGACCTCCTGGACAATCAGCCTTTTCCTCTCTGTTTTTGTGGCTTTGGACCACATGCTGGTTGCTGTTGTCCATTCGAAGCCTGCCCTGCCTTGCTGGATTAGTCCCACAACCTCTTGGTGTTTCAGACGAGTTATGGCCTGATGCACCCATTTTCTTCTGGTACGAACTCTGGCATTAGCAATTTGTACCACCGGATTGGGAGAGTCTTTAAGCTCGAGCAGCAGCCTCACCTTTTCCAGTTTGCAGCCCGAACTGATGGTTTTAATCGGAAGGCTCAGGGTATTCTTCCCAAATAGAGCTGAGGAGGACAGGCATCGGGGAAGGCCAAGCAACTTCCGGATATAGTTATTTGCTTTCGTGTCCATCTTCAGGACAGTTGATGAGGTGACATCACATAACTTCAGGGGCCACAACAGGCGATGGAATAGGGTGAACTGGTAACACCAGACCTTGAATTTGCCTGTAAGCAGACTTTCATCAATCTTCTTTAGACCATCAGTAAGTTGTGTGGTTACAGAGAAAGCCATGTGTTTGTCTGAAAGGTCAGCGGTGTAGAGCCTTCCCAGGCTTTTCACTGGTTGGTCTATCAAGCGTGGAATCTTCTCACCACTCAAGGAGACGTTGTCCCTCCTGGCTCCTTTCCGGATTGAGAGACTGCGTGACTTGGATGACTTTATCTTCATCCTAGCCAATGTGAACAGGTCTTCAAGCCTTTTCAGAAGCCTGTTGGTGCATGCCGCCATCTGAAGGAGTGTGGTGACATCATCCATATAGACATATATGACAACTGGTGTCAATATATTTGTTTGCTAAGAGGTAACTAGTCATGCGTGTTGCCATCGCAGAGAAAAAAATCTTCCCTTCCACATTCAGAAGAGCAATGCCTCTAAAATGGTTGATGTTACAGGAGTCTTTTTCTTTTGGGATATATACGGTGACTGCCCTACACCATGCTGAAGGAATGGCTTTGGTTTTCCAGGCAACACAAAGGTATAAATGATAGCAGAAGATAAACAGACTTAATAGTGCAAGTGTTTCCAAATGTTGATTGAATTTAAATGGCTTTATTTTTCCACCCACCAATATGTTTCTGTACTGTCGATTTAGCACTTCACACAGGTGAACCTTATGTGACAGTAACATTCTCAGTTGTCAGAATACATTCTCCAATTTATCACGCAAAAATGTATAGATAAAAGGCTGTAAATATCAGAACCCACTTGATTTGGGGTAAAAGTCAGGGGAGTAAATTTGAGACTTGTATGAACTGTGAGACCTATGGAACACAGGGGGAACAGTATCTGACAGTAACTTCTCAGCTATCAGATACAATTTCCCCTTGAAACTGAGAGACAACGTCTAAATCCAAGCACTTTCCAACAGGTTCTCCAGTGGCAAAGCAGTTAACTGCTCTTCGCTTATGACTTGGAGGATCTAGGTTCAAGGCCTGGTTTTGTCAGATTTCTTTCACCCTTTAAACACAGGGGAACCTTATGTGACAGTAACATTCTCAGTTAGAATATCTAAACAAACAAAAAATAGAGACTATATTATTAAAATGTGTATGTCTAGAGCTGTTTTTGTTAACAGAATGACTTTTGAAAGGTTTGTGACTCCTTGTGTAGTATTTCTTCACTTAATTTTCCCCTTTCAATTATGTAGGTTATAATTTTAAAATGCCAGATTATTAAACAGTACAATGATTTTGTAACAGTACAGCTACAGACCAGAGACGAGGAGATGCAAGAACACATAAACACAACAATATAAATGAGGAGACTAAGGAAACCAAAAAAGTAACAACAAGGCAAGACAACCATGACCATGAAAACAGAGTGAGTTCTTATTTACCCTGTCTACACTAGTGTTTTTCTTTGTTTGAAACCGCATCTTTTTCACTCCGTTTTGGCCTTTCTCTTACACTGAGATGGCGTTTTCGTCAACGAAACTGAGCTTTTTGAAAAAGCACTTATAGTCTGCTGATGATGAGGAGATGGCTGACAGGTGTGGGTATTGCCGAGGAGAGACAGGTGAGGGAGCATGGAGAATGCTGGGTAGTGGAGTCCTTGGGGTAGCAGAGGATGGAGAACACAGGGAAACAGACCGGGAACAGACAGGACTGTGACAGATTTTCTGCAAAGAAAGTGAAGACTTAATAGCAATTTATCTCAGTGAATAAACAAAGAATGTACTCTTTCACAGAAGTTCAATGTAAAACCAGATTCATCGCCCTTACTTTCTGACGCATTTTAATGTGCATGTTTTTTTGTGTTGTGCACATGGGCATGTTTGTTTTTATCGTTGTGTTTGGAAAGCTTAAATTTCTGTTGTACAGCGTATCTGTGTATACAGTATGTTTGCATGAGCACTTTAACAGATTAGAGTTAAACATGCAAATTTGGACTTTGACACAGTGGGACTTTGTCTTTGCTACCTGATAAATTTCTCTCTTTTAGACACACACACAAACGCATTGGTCTGTTTTCTTGTATAGGGCTTTACACACACCTCTTATGAAAATGGAAACTATTTTCTTTAAACTTCCTCCTCCACCCAAAAATAACAGCCACACCATTTCTGAATTGACAAGTATCCATTCTATAGAAGTTCCCCACAAACTACACATTGAAGGAAACAATGACTCAAAAAGAGCAAATTCCCTTACTTCCCCAGAACTCACAACACAAGCTGTCACATCTTCCACAGTAAAGTAACAAAGAATTGAAAAAAAGAAAATATTTTCCATTATATTTTGAATGCCGATTTCGGTCATGTTGCACTTTAACTCATTCACAATTTCGGTTGGTTTCCAATGCATTTAAGTGAGCATGTAGTCTTGAATTCACTATTCATTCTTTGGTTCAAACATGTATTAAAACCAGAGACAAACATGCACGTACCAAAAGCACTGGATAAATCATGCCTTACCACCTGTCCGGTTTTTCAGAGGAACGTTGACCAACCACAAACTGTGTTTTAATACTTCAAACATGTGACATTTAAAAGGTTGACACCTCAATAAAATGTTTAGTTAAACTCTCAGGGTTGTTTTGAGTTGATGAGGAACTGATTTGAATAAACAAGCAGAAGTAAAAGCTCTTCGGTATGATGCTGAACGTGTTGCCCATGATACTATAAAAGCGGTTGTTATGCCCTGTTTTACCCTGAAGCCAAATGCTTGACCTCATTTGCTTCATTTCATCTTCTGCCAACAGATAATATGAAAAACTGCAAGCAAGTCAGCCTGATAATCTTGTCACAATTGGAACACTTAATGTCATTATTGTAGCTGAATGTTTGGCAGATCTAGTCAGAACAGAGAAAAATAAACCATAAGTTATAAATGGTGTTTGACGCAGGCCCCATGCATCTTCTAACAAGGCCTGCACTGACTACACTAATGCATCATCTGAGATCCAGCATACATGGCCACTGCTTGGAAGCGTAACTTCATTGAACGAGAGCCAGAGGAGGAGGAGAGGGTTTACATCAAACACAAAGCTGTTACCACACATGAAATGAGCAACAAAAAGCAATTCGCACTTCCTACGTAGGGCACTGGGAGAATGACCCATTTACCCAGCATGCCCTGGGGCGATGAATGGAAAAGATTGTCTTACGGTGCCAGTATGCAAAGTAGGTTAAATTTGAATGGATGAACAGGGAGAGAGGTGTCCCAGTAATCCAGGAGACTGGCAGAAGAAGGTCTTAGTCAAAGCTGTGTGTGCATGGCATTCGCCCTTAGCTGTATTTTTGAGGTCAGGGCTTGTTAGGATTTATGGCCTCACAAGAGTTGGTGTTAAGAGAGTGAATGATATATTATGACTAAAATAGTGACCTTGCAGATTTTGGCATGAGAAAGCATATGGCTATAAAGCTGGATGAACCACATAGACAGAGAAAGTTATAAAACATCTATTTAAGAAATAAAATAGTAATCTTTGTTCTAAATGTAGATGTGTATATGTAGATGCCACATTCAACTGCTCTAGCCAACGTATCTGCCATTTTGGAATGGTCAACATTTTAGTCGCAGTAAACAATAAGTTTTCCAAGATGCCCATAATATCATAAGATGTCACTCAATATTACAATTTTTTAAACTATGGTAACATATTCCTGTTATAACAGCTTTTGTATTAGTTTAGCAATTATAATATTTTGGTCTACACAACAGCACATAACATATGATATTTATGCATGCTAGAGTTGTCAGAGATAGTCAACATGCAATCTAATATTATGTATTAAATATAATGTATAATACGTATACTGACCCATCACTAATTGGGGCATCTGTGTATCTATCACTCAAAAACAAAATACTGCTATATAGCACTAAAAGTGAATCTTTGCTCGTGATCATAGGGGAACCACTTTTAGTGCTATATAGAACCATATTTTGGTGCTTCAGTGGTTCTTTGGGATGACTGAGGTGCTATATAGAACCGCTGAAGAACCATACGGTGCTATATAGCACCTCGGTCACCCCAAAGAACCTCTGAAGAACCACTGAAGCACCAAGATATGGTTCTATCTAGCACTAAAAGTGGTTCCCCTATGATTATGAGCAAAGAACCACTTTTAGTGCTATATAGCATATTTTTTCCCCCGGAGTATCTATTTACACTGAGTACAAATAGCCCGCCTTGTTGGCAGAGATAATTTGCACAAGCTCCGCCCACCAATATGTGATTGGAATAGAGAAAGCATAAGAAAGACATCTTTTGAAACAGCAATTCCAGCGGCGTAAGGAATAAAGTCTGTATGGCTTGTCATGGGAGACAGGGGTTCTAATCCACCTCTTGCTGAACATGCTCTTTAACCTTTTTCTATTACCTTACAGACCATAAAGGCATTTGTTTTCAGTAAAATTGATTTAAGACTTAAAATTCATTTTTATTCATAAAGTTTAGGTTCAGGGTAAGGTTAAGGGTGTAGGGCTTTAATATCTCAATAAGTTACCATCCATCATTTTAGTAATTTTTATAAATATAATGATTTACACTCTGTTATTATTGCATAATGTTTAATGCACAACAATACTGAGCTGCAAATAGTAACATTATCTAAGTAAATAGCATCTAATTACTCCTTCTACTTAATTCAAAGAAAATAAATCTATTTTCGGTTAGTGTAAATAGCATATCGCTAAGAAATGCTGCTTAGTGTAAACAGAACCAACTACTATTTAAACTTAATGTAAATAGCATCTATTGCTATTTACACTTAGTACAAATACTGACTTTTTTAGAGTGTTTTAGAGTGTTCTTTAACCCATGCCGTTATTCTGCACACACACAAAATATTTTTTAAAGGAATAGTTCACCCAAAAATGAAAATTAACCCTCAATTTACTTAACCACCAAGATATGTCTTCCTTTTTTATGAAAAATAATTAACAAAAAATTGATTATAATTTTTTTGGTCCATTGAAATGTTATATACAAGGCATATAAGGGAGTAAATTTTAATATGCATTTTTTGGGGGGTAACTATTCCTTTAAGGAATTTTTACATAAATATAAATCCATATAATGATGGTTCGTTGTGGCTGCAGACAGACAAAAAAATACAGATTTTGAACAACAGAAGGTTGCGTAAATAATGACAGGTTTTTCCTTTTAGTTTCATATCAGTAACGGAAATATCCAGTATCCATCTTTCAATAGAGTAAGATCTGTGGTCAAAAGCAGAAAAAGATCAGAAAAATATTATATAAAAATGTAAACAAAATTTAAAGGTTCAAAGTTAAATTGAGAGGTCAATTTTTCAAGCAAATCTAAAATATCATGACTAAATTTGACAGTAATGAGATGGCAGTGTCCGTTAGTTTCTTGAATCTGCATTAGATTTATGAAATAACAATCACAAGCATTTGCGCCTGTGCTGAAGGGGGCGGCTTATCATTTGCAGATAAACTGCTGGTGAGTTGTGTCTGTTTGGGTGCGGACACAGATAAATGACATGAAGAACCAGACTGACTTCAAGCTAACGGTCAGGAGGGTCGTTTCTCCTTCAATCTTCATCTCAGCATTTTTATTGTTGTGTGATGGGACAGGACAATGCGAGACGCTCGGGGTGGGGGGGCAGAAAGACAAATGGCATATGAGTTTCCTCTAGAGAGCAAAAAATGCTAAATCTGTGCATATGATAGTGAGTTGGAGGAAGGGGCCGTGGGGAACTGAGAGATAACAATGGGTTTAACCACAGAAGAAGCGGGGGTGTACTCTTGGTTTAAACTACTATGTTCGCTTTGGGACACGTGCCACTCTTGGTGGGAGGGGAACGAGTGAAATTAGGGGTACAGAGCCAGTCGTGCCTGAGTTGGCCTTCTGCTTTGTTCTGCCAGCTGTTGGTGTCACGGTCAACACACGAGAATCAGTGAACCCCAACATTACAGTCACAAATCTCAATACTCCAGAGTCTCGACTAGGGATGAGTGAATTAATCTTGAAATATCAGTGCTTATGTTGTGAAGAAGTATTAATAATAATATTAGTGTTTTTGTAACAACAATAGTTTTATTTATTAATTTAACATCACAATTCTTGTGGATCAATCTTTAAAGTTAAGAAATTATCTTGTGTAATTTTTTTTGTTTTGTTTGTAAGACAATAACTATTTTTTTCTTAAACTGGCACAGAAAGGCAGACACACAGGCTCAGACTTAGATCTGAAGCTCTTTCCATTTACTAAACAATGACCAAAGTAAATTTGCCTGTTTTATGTGCTGTTATGTATTGTAGTTTGTTTCTCAAAAATTGCATTGGATAAATGCATCTGCTAAAATAAATAAATGCTAGGTTATCAAATGATTGATATGTTCAATCATTTTTAATAAATATGAAAAAAATAAGTCTGCTAATTAACAGTATGCAATGCAATTTAATTGCATTTAATTTGTATATGCTTTATGAGTCAATTTAACTTAAATTATATTGAACTTACTTTAAATCTAGTTGTACAGTATTTTATAAGTCAGTTCAATATAATTTAAGTTTAATTGACTCATAGACCAAATTTGATTTAAATTAAAACTTTAAGGCAGCTGAAATTGGTGAGTTTTTTATACAGTGAAATAACATAAATTACATTTAATACATTGTTTAATATGGGTATTTGAGAAATATGTGACTTGGTATTGGATCAAACAAAAAGAGTGCCATTCCCTACTCCTTTACAAGTAAAACATAAAAGTAAACTAATATCTATGAATAAAACTTAACTGGTAAAATGAAGAAAATCTTACTTTAAAACTTCTTGGTGTGTGAAACCATTAAAATGAAAGTCACTACACTGATAAACATTAAATATTTTACCTGTCGTCCTATCATCAAAGCTAACCATTATATTCTGAGTTGTTCCCACATTAAATGAAACATTAAAAGTTACGTTTGTAGATTTGTTTGTATGAATCAATAAATTTGTTTAACTCGGTGTCTTTAGAAGTGTGAAATAGTTGTTAAAGCCACTAGACACCTTTCCACATAGACACCTATAGCTGCTGCCCCCTGTGTCAACTGTAGAAATTACAGAAGACCTGCAGCTGGCACTCTGTGAGGTTTAATACTGCCATCTACAGGCTCATGAGGGGTTTTACAACTGACCATACGTCAATAATGCAACAGTCTGTACTATTCATCAAAATGTTTAGGCATTTGGCTGAAATGTCTCACAGCCCTTTAATCCTTATTTGACTCTGGATACACTATCTCTCTTTATAGCATTGGTGACCGTTGGCTGGCTGTTAAGCAGACAGACTCACTGCCAGAGTTATAAAGCAGACCAGTTCAGGTTGCATTAGGCTAAACCAGATCTGAACTGGATGTGATCCAGATCAACTCCCCTTCTCGTTCTTTCCACTCCTCATTTCCCCATATTTTCTTCTGTGCTATGTTCCTCAGGGTCTCAGCCAGTCAGTCAGTCAGTCATATTTATTTATAGAGCACATATAAAACCAACAGCTGTTGGCCAAAGTGCTGTACAAAATTTAAGCATATAACAAAATACAAAAAGTAAACATAGAACACAGCGACAGATAGTGTACTACAGTTATGCCACTGTCTCCACTTCCTGTGTTCTCTGAAAGCTGACCATTTCCTAGAATGCAAATAAAAATTAACAATCCACCAAAAAACTAATTAAATAATTAATTGCTGAATGTGAGAAAGAAAAAATGCAGAAAAAGCAAGCACAAAGTATGTTTGACATGTTGTGAGTTAAACTTTAGTACTGACGCCCCAGTCCGGTCACATGATTTTCTCAGATTGTTTACTTGTACTGGCACAGTCTCTCGCTGTTTAAACCCTTACTAAACCCCACCATCTTTCTCCTTCATGTCTCCTCCCACCCCTGTATCCCTATAATCAGTTATAGTGTCTGTGTGTGCCAGCAGCCCAAGCAGTGACGTACACATAAAGCGAAGCGAGTGCGCGCAATTTTTTGGTTTGTTTGGAGTTTTTTTGCAATCAATCTTTTTTGTGTGCAGTTCTGTCATCCTAATCGTCTCTTCTCTGGAAAACTGTAAGTACGTTGAGGGAACTTTCTAGAAGCATGAGGGGGACTCACAAGCAGGCTGAAAAAAGAAACAGAAGAGCAGAAAACGGAATGTGTGCACTTTTAACTGTGCATGGGTGTTTGTTTTTTTAAAGATGGCATGTATTAAAGACATGCAGCACGAAAGACAACTAAATGCTCATTTTCATGCTCTGACATTTTTGCGTAACAACGCCGACTTTTAACAGCTTTAGGAACTGATGAGCAACAGATGAGAATGAAACTTTTTTCCTTATAGTCATAAAACAATGCTTATTGTGTCCATATTTGGACACATGCAACAGTCTTCTTCAAATCTTAACTAAACGAACAGCTTGTTCTATAATGTATGGAGCTATAGACATATCAATGTAGATTTACAATTAAATCTTTAAAATAGAATGTTATCGTTTGTTTATGTTAAGTTATTGCGAACATTGGCCTTTTGCCAGCTTCGTCCATTTTACTTACAATACTGCACACAGACAGTTTAAACTCTGCACAAATGAATCGACATTCTTTTTTAATATTAACATCACAATACATTTGTATTTTGCTTTAGGATCTATAAAAGTGTATAAAACTAGAACTACTGCATTTAAAATGAATGTCACCTATTAATGTCGCCTTTAAGGTCACAGAGGTTTGCTATGATGTAGCTGTAAAAATGCAAGTATAACATTTGTTTTGCAGGTATTTAATCTACCAGACAGGTGCTGTTGTCTTCCTGAAGGGTTGTGAGTGTATGTTCTTTTTCTCTTGTGATTTAGATGCTGCGTTTGACTGCTGGTCGTGTAGGGGGGCTCTTGTCCAGACGGACAGTGGCTGCATTCAGCTTTGGTAGTGCCAGGATGGCCAGCCGTGGTCATGGTAATATGAAATATCATCCACATGTGTATGCTTCATTTTGCATAATCAAATGATATTGTGCATCAGTAAAATACCTCAAAAGTACATCAAATTTAGTTACAAAGTGTATTTGTTTACAGCTTGACCATGTTTCTGACTTCTCTCTCAGATGTGACTGAGCAGGCTGATATGTCTCTGCCGATGTACTGTGACCGTCTGGACACTCCTCTGCCAGACAGACCATACCGCGAGACCCTCAGTCCTGCAGACAAGAGCCTGAAGCAGAAGGAGAAAGGACCGTGGAACAACCTCTCGAAAGAAGAGAAACTTGCCTGTTGGTATTTTTTCTTTTTTTGTGCCAGGGTTTTTATCACTTCTCTAAAAGTATAGTGTATATTTGAATGGGATTCAAATTCTGGCAAAGAGCTGTGTAAAAACATTGTGTAAAAAATACATCTTTGTAATCTATATTCATATATCTTTATTTAGTCACTGTGGCATTTATTTGCAGTGTACAGGATGACGTTTAACATGACATACGCAGAGATGAAGAGACCATCCAGTGAGTGGAAAACTGTGTTAGGTGGAATTTTCTTCTTTATTGGGTTCACTGGTCTGATTGTTCTCTGGCAGCGGTTTTATGGTAAGAAATGAGATACATATCATTAAACTAGATTATTAACATAGAGGTCTGGCACAGTTCACTTATTGAGTAAACAAAAAAGATTTAAATTATATATTTTTTGTTTAATTTAAATAGCCTTTTTGAACCCCACAAATCATTATTATTAACTTTTTAGACATGTAGTGTATTTTTAGTTAACATTTTTTAAAGATTAAGCACATTCTTTGGCTGGAAAAAGGTTTTGGCTGGAATAAAGGTTTTGGGCATAAAAGTAGGCCTATGTACAAAATTTGTACCTCACTTACAGTAAAAAATGATGTTCCCAGTAAGTCATGTTAAAGTCCCTGTGAACCGGAAGTTTCGATCGTTTTTACTTCCGTATTTTGAAGCATTTCGGAGTGAAATGGAATTTCTAATGAGAAAAAATAGTGGGCGTGGCTTTCGTCTTTCTCTGCGATTTGATTGGATGTATAAAAACAGCCATTGCGTTTTGAAATGGAACTGGCAGCAGACTGACAGTTGAAGGGGAGGAGTTAACGGATGCTCTGCCCAAGTTGTCTAACTTGCGTCATTTGAGATGGATAGTCACTACAGGACCGCAGTGCATTTTCAGATTTTAACTAAAGATTATGAGGGCACACGAATTTTAAAAAGACAATGATAAACTATTTACAATAAACACTGCAATATTTCATGAAAAAATAAGGACTGTCATTTTTTATTTCACTGGGACTTTAACATGTTTTCCATTAACTCGTGAAAATAATTTAACCAATTTCAACCTCATTTTATAAATTATATGAAATGCAACTACATTTTAAAGTTGGTTTAGTGTAATTCAAATTAAAGTGACTTGTAAAGCCAATTTGATTTAGCTTTAAAATTCATGGCATTTTGAACTCAAGTTTTTAAGTTGAAATAGGTGAAAATCTTTTTGCATGGTACCATAAATGTTCTTTACAGTCAATTTCTACATTTTAATCTTTCTTAGTATATCCCCCTCATCCACGTACCCTTGATGATGAGTGGCAGTCCATGCAGGTGAAGAGGATGCTGGACATGCGGGTGAACCCTGTGGAAGGTTTCTCGGCTCAATGGGACTATGAGAAGGGCCAGTGGAAATAGATGAAGTTAATGTAGCTCTGAGCTTCATACATCAAAGCCGTGTGTCTTATCTGCCAATCACCTTAGTCTTCATATGATGTATGCCCTTAAAACAACTATTTGAATGTTACCCATTAGGAAACATGTAAATAAAAATGTATGTGACCAGAGAAATGACTGTTACAAAGTTAACTGATTAAAGTAGCTTTATAAATGTGTATTTTTGATTTACCAAGAAAAGAAAACACACAATGATCACAAGATTAAAAGCGCTCTGTGATTTCAAATGGGTCTTTATTTAAATGATATCAGACAATTAAAAAAACTCCTAAGACAAACAATTAAGGGGTGAAGCAATTTAAATAAACCCAAAACCTTAAAAAAATAGTTTCTTTTTCATCCTTGAATTTTAGGTTAAGATGGCTAAGTACAAACACAATGAACAACAAAAAATACACTTCCAAGGAAATTATGATGAATTTAAGGCCATAGGAACAATGTGAGTTTACATCAAATGTCATAAATAAAAAATTGAAATCAAATGCCTTAAATATTTTACTAAGCTATGATGACCTAGTCTATTTGTCATTTAAGTTAACTAGTTTACATAGTGTCTTGCCAATGCTGGTACACTTCACTCTTAAGCATATTATCAAACTCGTACATTAAACTCTCTCCCTCCCACACAAACACACACGCACACACACACACACACTGCAACATGACAGACACAGACTAATCATGCAAGCAGCAAAGGTTTATAACACGGAATGTATTCTGTGAAATCAGTGTCTACAGAGCAGCAAAAGTGTAAATGTCGACTATTTGAATTCGCTGAGACTCAACTATAATTTTTACATTGTCCTCCAAACACTTCACTTGCAAATTAGGAAATGAAAACAGATAAACCTCACTGGATTTTTCCACGCTTTACAATTTAAACTTAAAGTCAACATGAAATCGCAACCCATTTAATTCCTAACTAAACAGGATGTTCGATTTGTTGGAACACTTCAGAAATTCATTTAAAACGAACATTCCGTCTGTTATGAAGTGCACCGCTAAATCTGCACTAAAAAGCAAAAAACACATTTAAAGTAGATCGTGTTGATTTTGATTTCACGTTGACTTTACAACAAAACGCTCCAGTTTTGGGAATTTCACGTTAGTATCAGGGTCTATTCATCTATACTCCAAGTATCTGAGACCTGTCTAATGCTTACAAACCACAGAGCAATACGACAGACATGTCTTTTCTAGGTTAGGTCTCAAAGGACGTCAGGTTTAGGATCGGTATCTTTTGACTGACACACCAAACGATATCAGCTCCCCCATGGGACCACCAGTTGGGGTTGAAGTCTGAAAATACACCTGTACCACCGTTCCCTTCATCACATCGGTTTGAATTAACCTGCTTGTCAATCATTATTAACTGCGACAAGCGAGGAATATTCGACTTGACGTCCTATTTGAATTAATAATGGGTTGAAGCCTACAGATCGTTTCTCCTGATCTCTGAAAGTGGAGCAGCAGGTGCTCTGACAGAAAAATGGCAGGAGCAGTGAGGAGATAGAAAGGTGATAGAAAGGAGAAACCAACAAGTGAGTTTAGAAGATTAAGTATTTGCTCCATATTTGTTAAAAAAAAAGAATTTTACCATTTCAATCAACAAATCATTCTTAAATATTACCACTTAATGGTACAAAAATGAGGGTATTAAATACTAATATACGCAGCAAAACCATGTTATCTGATCAAAGATTTGTCTATGGGCGGATGTTCAAAACATTGTTGATCATTAACACAATAGGTCAATTCTAATGTGTAAAAAAAACTTTCACACTAGGATAAGTGAATTTTATTATACCATGAATTGAGGGGGATTATGGCTTGGCTCTAAAAAGACCAATGTGCTACACACAAAAACATATCAAACCTCGCTTATCTATTAACAATGTAAGCTATAAACACTAGATCAGTATTCCCAGCACAAGTTTAGCCATTTGTTACTTCCCAATTCTCAAGACCATACAAGACACCAGGTGTTCTTGTGGCAACATGGTTTAGCTCAATTTCTTTCTGCTTAATTCGTTACACGTACTGTGCACATAACACAGTGAAATGACAGCCATTCCTTGCATATACATATCCTCTATGTTCTAGTTACAACAATCCCAAAGATATAAAGGAGTTATTTGTGATACCGCAGTTGAAACTGAAATTTAGGTTTAATAATCCATCATTAAAGGGCAACAAGCATACAGAACTTTCTCTCAAATCAAAACAGAAAATAGAAGATAAAGCTGTTGGTCCTTCGGTTTATGCAGGTACACACACAATTGATGCTTAGCTTGGATGTGAAAAGTAACAGAGTAATGAAATAAAAGGGGAAGGACTTAAATGTTTAATCCGTTCTGCCTTCTAATGGTAGAGATCATAGAATTGAATCCTCCTTCACAGAGGACGCAAGAAATGCCGTGCAGTGCAGGGCCCAAACGTGCCTCTCTGTTTATCTCTTGTACGTCAGACAGGTAACGTGTCACATAGATGTCAGTGCTGATTTAATGACTGAATACTTCAGTTCAGATTCAACTTCCAGCTTTCATTGGGTAATTCAAGAATCGACAATAAGCTTAAAATACAATTAAAGTAAATGTCTGTTTCCTTGTTAGTTGCCAATCTCTTTAAAAATGAGAGAATAATTAGCATACTTGAAAGTCTGACAGTAAAGCTGAAAATAATTATTTATTAAAAAAAAAATTACAGAGATACACACAGAACAAATGTTTGGTCAAACTTTGTAATTTTTCTCATTTTGTTAAGCAGGGTGGAGGGACGTGACTTTGCCTTTTTCGCAGCCCAGCATCCTCCTGCAGTCTGGGTCATATGATGTGACATGACATCACAGGTGAACTTCACATGGTCAACAGGAAACGGTGAGATGTGGGGTGTAAACATGAAACATGAAATTTCTTGGCAATCAATAGGGAAACAAAATAATCCGAAAGGTTTCGTTGAATTTTAAAATTTTTAAAACTGAATTTTAAAGTTCCTTCATATTACTTGGAGGTCTTAATAAAGCGGTGAGTGATTTTGGATCTTCAGTTATCCTTTTTCCTCACAGGCGTTTCTGTGCAATCAGTGACCCCACCACAACACCAGTGAGCAAGGTCACTCCCGCCAGGAACCACTTCTTGAAGTTTTCCTGTGACCTTCTGCTGTCTGCCGCTGCATCTTTCCCAAAGATCTCCGCAAAGCGTTCCTGCAAATAAACACACAAACAACATATGACAGTCATATGACAGTTTCACTCCAAATCAACAGGCAAAATCGAAGTCTTTTTAGGATAGTGGTTCTCAATGGGGAGGTGGGGGTTTAGGGGAGCGTGGCCTACAAGGGGGCCCCAGGTGACCTTTAAGGGGGGGCTCAAGATGACTAGTATTTTAAAATGAGACAAAATGAGTATTATAACACATTAAGAAAACAAAGATAATTCTTATTTGGCAATTTTTATAATGATAAAAAGTTTTCCAGTTAATGTTAAGCTCTAAAATATTTTATTGGATAGAAATTTTGTGAGTGAGAGGGGGTTCTTTGAATATTTACAGTGGGGGCCTTGGATTCAGAACGGTTGGGAACCCCTGTTTTAGGACCATTAAGTCTCATTATAATGTAGGACTGCACGATAATTTATCGCAATACCACTAAATCCTATTGAAATCAAGCTGGCTGCGATATGCAATGTGTCGATATTTTTTTAATGCGTAGCTTGTCCGTGAAGCATGGCTCTGGGATCAATAGGAAATGCTGCTCGATCTAAAAGCAGTGCCAGTTTGAGTCGCTTATAATGTGCATTTGAAAAAGCAACACCCGTCAAACATGATCATTATAATATAAATATATTTTATTATCATAAAAATACCCGATGAGGCTTGAGTAACAGTGATAAAATGATGTCCATAGGCATTTCCTAGATTCTAGAACTTGTTATGGTCTTCTTCTGCAGTGCGAATGCGTATTTGGAGTTTGCGCACGAGCGCGCCCTCTGGCTTTCGGATGCAGCAGCATTTTCCGTACTTCACTCAAAAGCTGTGCATAAATCACGTGATATTTATCGTCGGTTTATCGCGACAGCCCTATTATAATGAGACTTTTTTATGACAAATAATCATGTAATTTAGACATTTTGAGTTTTTAAAATTCCCATTATTCTCAATAGTCAATCTCGTTACTGTAATACAGACATTTGACCTTCCATTATGCATTGATCCTGCTTATTGTAACACACTAGATTTACCTTAAGGCAAGATTTTGAGCTGAAATATTACTCAGACATGCTCCAAGTAAAGTATGTGGAAAATTCCAGAGCTGTAACAAACATTATGACAAGCCATTCATACAGAAGAGGAAAATATTACCATGCCCAACCATCCAATCACATTATTTCCTAAAACTAACTGATTGCCAATTGCCTAACTCTATCCTTGTCCTTCCCCCACAGTCCTACTATTAAGCCCGCCCTTATTTGAGGCACGTTTGTGTGTGACAATGCATTATTCATTCTGTAACCACAAGGGGGCGAGATTTACCTTGTCTGTTTCAAATACTCCCCCCTAACCTAATTTCTCAGCAGGCTTTCACCCCCCCCTCCCTATTTGAAAGGGGATTTCAGGCTTTATAATGTAACCAGTTTCCTCTGGGAGCACACATAAAGTGGAGCACACCAATTGCCAATGAAAGGCGAAATAACTGCAGTGCCTGATCACTGTAAAAAATATATGGCTAAAACATGTTCATTTGGATACAAGCGATTTTCTGTTGGCTACTGACTGCTGATGTGGAGTTAATGCAATTACTGACATCACATTTTTGGTCCAGGCATTACAGCAATGCAACAAAAATAATCAGTGTATGCAGGCGATTACAAAACAAGACTAAAAGTCTTGGGGGACACACAGTCACACACACACTTTTGCGCAGCTATCTTTATGAGGACATACATTGACGCAATGCAATCTGTAGCCCATTACCCTAACCATCAGAACTACATGCCTAACCCTAACCCTTACCCTAAACCTAATTATAACCTAAACCCTAAAACCAAGTCTTCACCCTCAAACAGCCAAAATGTCCTCCTCACTAGGGCTGTCAGATTATTAAATAATCGTCTCATCTCGATTGTTTGACCTCATCGCGATGATTTCGGATCATCGCAATTATCGCACATCTCTATAGAAGACACTAGGGGGAGCTGTAGTGCATCTGCATATTACATATTTTAGTGTATATATTGTTACTAAAGCATGGAAATACTTGTAAAATGTACCACCACAACACAATCACTTAAAAAAAACTAAAACATATACAAATTACCTGCAGTACAATTTAATATTATTTAAGCAAATCTCAGTGTGAAAACCAGTCTACCAAAATCTCATTAACACACAAGTAAAATTTTACTGTAGTCTTGCAAGTGAGAAAAAAACAGACTAGAAGCTTTTCTATGACTGATAGTATTTTAATGGTGGCTTCAATTCACACCTGATCAATTTACTTCATTTACAAGTATTTGGTGGTTGACAGGTAAAAGCCTAAACCTTAAATATATGATGACCCAATTTTTTCCGAAGTATTTCCAAGAAAAAAACATAGTCTTGTATTCAGAACAATATGGTCGTTTCAATCGCTGAATCAAAAATGAATGAGAATTAAATGTCAAAGCTCAAAAACAGACAATTAATCGCCATAATCGCAATGATTTATTAGACAATTAATCGTCAATCAAATTTCATAATCGTGACAGCCCTACTCCTCACTTTACTCTCCTTGTCCTCACACCGCTGGTCTACAACTCAAACCGGTCCTCACAAATATAGATGTACAAGCACGCACGCACACACGCACGCACGCACACACACACACAGGCTTTGGTTGACTATCCCCGTGGGGACAGTCCATAGGCGTAATGTTTTTATACTGTACAAACTGTATATTCTATCCCCTATCTCTAACCCTATCCCTAAACCTAAAGATCATAGAACACTTTTTGCATTTTTAGATTTGTAAAAAATATTGTTCTGTACAATTTATAAGCTTTTTTGCCCCTGGGGACCTCAATTTTGGTCCCCACGGTAACAAGAGTCCCCATGTGTTGGTGTGTATTCAGGTTTAGGTCCCCACCGGGATATACAAACATGAACACACACACACACACACACACACACACACGCACGCACGCACACACACACACGCACACACACAAGCCTCAGACGCCCACCCCTGTTTTCCACTAAAGAACACTGATGTCATCCTTTAGTCCTTCCCGTTGGCCTAGTTATCTATAAAACCTTGAAAACATGGTAAAGTATGTGGAGGACGGAATAAAACCATCTGATGAATTTAACATGTTCACGGTCGCAACAATTACCAGTCACTGGAAGGCAGGGTTTCTCCTCAGAATGAAACAAAAGATGCCACAGCATCTTCACTGACAGCAAGAACTTTCTATGCAATGACTAGGCCATGGCTCCCTGTGTTTGTGCAAGCTTCCCCTACAGTAAGCCTATTGTATACCGTCCCAAAAACAGTTTTACACATAACTGCGCAAACAGAATTGGGTAAAAATAAAATTCACCCAAATCACACAATTATGACACAAATTCAACCAAGCCTGAGGAACATTCTGGGGTGGAGTTACTAATGCGACAGTCAAGTCAAATAACATGCTTAATTAAAATTGAAGTCAAATATTAAAAGTTGTAAATTCGTTCTAAGGCAAAAAGACGCCTCACCTGAAATGTAGGTGGATAAGGCAACGAAGACTAACAAAGGTGAAGTAACGTGAGAGATGGCACAAGTTGGACGTTAAGCGTAAGATCATAGGAATGTGTCACAGGCGTAACCACGGCAACTCCTGTCACACATAAACGTTTACTGATGCAAATGAGAGCTAATTCATAGGAAATTAATGAGCGAGTCTGAGGGAGGGGTGATGGGAGTGGCACAGGCTGATAAAAGACATGCAGTTCCAGAGCAGAGTGGTTATCATGAGCAATGACGCAGCATGTGACATCACAAGCCAGGACTTTAACTCGCTGTCACTCACAGTATGACACTGAACACTCCATGCGCAAACAGATGTGCTCATAAATGCTCAAATCTACTATGGGTGATAATACAAGCGGGTGCGAGGGTGTTATGATGGGTTGAAAATTTGGAACAAATTTCCCTTAAAGTGATAGTTCACCCAAAAATGAAAATTCTGTCATCATTTAGTTAACCTCATGTAATTTCATACCTGTATAAATTAATTTGTTCTGACGAACACAGAGAAAAATATTAGGAAGAATGTTAGCCATTTTCAGTTCTGGAACATCTTTGACTATCATAGTAGGAAAAATTAAATGGTAGTCAAAGGTGCCCCAGAACTAGCCGTTTTCTTAAATTCTTCAAAATATCTCATTTTGTGTTCAACAGAACAAAAAAGATACAATATTTTGTTCCTACTATGGTAGTAGATGATGTCCCAGAACTGAAAATGGCTAACATTCTTACAAATATCTTTCTTTGTGTTTAACAGAACAAAGAAATGTATACAGGTTTGAAACAGAGTAAATGATGACATAATTTTCATTTTTGGGTGAGATAGCCCTTTAAATGTGTCACTTTTTTCATTCATATTATTGGCCACTTGGCAAAACTCATATTGCGTAGATCTCAAAGTAAATATAACTTCACTCGTTCACTTCCTCAGTCACATCTACGTCAACGTCAGGTTGTTTAAACACAGCCAGCGCTGACCTCATTGTGAACGGAGAACAGAGAGGGTGTGCTTCAGTTAATACATGACTGTAGACGATCTATTTAAACATGAGCAACCTCTGAAGGAATGCTAATATTTATGATAGCTGAACCCTCCCTAACACATGCTTTGTTAAAGAACATCTCTGAGAAAAAGGTGGGTGGAATGTTCAGTGGTATGACAGCTATTTTTCTTAGTCAGCCCTAAATCGCAAACATGTTAAGACATGCCGTAGAAGGTATGGCAATTGTGTAACAAGGAGTGCTCAGTAATGTTTTATGTAGATTGAGAAAAGTCAGTACATGTGATAGGTGGATCCATTTATAGAGGTTTGGCTTAAACTTGAGCATACATTTATTCTAGAATGATTAAGCAGAAAAACGAAAATATTTCATTGTCATGCCTAAACGCTAAACTGCTGAAACCTCCAAGGCTTATTTTTGACAAGAGACACAGACTTGCACTGAAATTACTGAGCCATATCTACAACTTCTACACAGTCAAGCATCGCTCACATTTTCTTCTGAAAATGTCAATTAAGATGACAATATGACACATCTGTGAGAGTCTTGCAATCTCCTGTAGATACCAAGAGAAGAGGGGCACCATCTACTGTGAG
This sequence comes from Triplophysa rosa, assembly GCF_024868665.1. Classification (NCBI taxonomy): domain Eukaryota; kingdom Metazoa; phylum Chordata; class Actinopteri; order Cypriniformes; family Nemacheilidae; genus Triplophysa; species Triplophysa rosa. The sequence goes on along the minus strand of NC_079910.1, from coordinate 11,977,322 downwards.
ATCTAAGCATTTCCTATCGAGAGTCCGCTAATAAATCACTAAGTGATCACATAACCTGCTTACTTGTTTTATTAATATAACAGTCTGAACAAACTCCTACAGACAATCATTCATATTGTATTCATACAAGTCATATTGTAGAGTATGAATTTTTTCTGAATATTTTTCTTATTTTTTAACTGTTTTGCTGTTTTATTAGTAGTATTTTACATAATTATTGTTATTTCTAAACACTTCTTTGCTATTTAAATGTAACTTGTGTTGAGTCAGACGTATGATATAGTAATTCTGTGCTCGATATTGATTTGTATTGGTTTCGGAAAGTTTTTTTAAACATGAAATTCCCGTACATAACTTTCTTAGTCCCTTATTGGACAATTCTCCCGGAAAAGCAAGCCCAAGCGTCAACCCGCCAGAGCGAGAAGAAAGAGCACACACACGCGTCAACCAGGGAGAGCGGAGAAGGAGCATGCGCACACGTCAACCAGCTGGAGCAAGAGCGAAGTTCAGGTGTTTGTTTGTTCACTGCATTTCGGTGAGGAATGTAATATAAACGGTGGATATAGCGCTGGATTTGGAGATCGTTTGAAACTGATAGATGGTCATTATGTCTGTGTTTTGTTGGCAATGGGTGCGCACGTGCTTTAGTTCCGCAAGCCCCCCCACCCCGCCCCGCGTGTAGGAGGTCGTATGTTTTCTGAAATAATTGTCAGCTGTATCTATCTTTTAAAAATGTGATCAAACTACAGACGCTACAGATATTTGAAGGGTGCGATACTATTCTGAAAGTACTCAAGATTAATACGAGATATGCAGAAACTGTCGGAGTTATGGCCACTTTAACTTAACATACAATACATAAGCTTATCGGTCCTATACCCAACACACAGGTAGAGCACATGCCCTGACATGTCTAACAATACAGCCAAACACACTTCATCATGCCTGACTATATTCATGACTAGTGTGTTCTTAACAGCTCTCAACCCAACGTGACTATTTTACAACTACGCCTTAAAAGATCTACACCTACAGAACTGATGATCCACAGTAGGTGTGACTGAGTGAATAAGAAAGCATGTGTACATAAACGCTATCTGTCATGAAAACCTGATTTTACTGGCCCCAAACACCGCCGAGGTTATGCGAAATCTCCCAAGAGATACTGGCTGCTAGGCAGCGGAGACTGCCAGGCGTTTTCCACAGCCCTATCAGAACAAAGAGCACATACAAACCTGGAGAGTGAAACCAGGTGCAAGGTGTCTGCGTTTTGTTAGTTACCACAAGCTAATATCCAAATAGAGGCCAGTAAAGGGACCGATTTGGTTTCTGAAAGAGGTAAAGAGCAGGAGAGGCACTGAAGGGGTATTAAACCTGGCAGAGATGATAAAGGGGGGCAAAATTGCAAAGTCATCCTCATCACGTTGCTGCAGTTACAATACAGCTACTGAGCTACTTGGTTCACATCAGTGTATTTCATCAAGTTGAGCTTGATGCAAGACAGAGAGAAAGAAAGAAAAAAGAGATTGGGATGTTGTGAAAGTGTCACACAGAGTCTTCAGTTTGGTTGAGTCAGAGATCCTGGTTTCTCCTCTGTTACACCATCCTGACCCCTTACCCTCACCATGGTGTTTGCTTGGCCAATGACATGCTTTCCGGAACGGCTTGTTCTGTTTACATACACATGATGGATGATGCAGTCACTTACAACATAATGCGTTTCATACAAAACCGTGCATGGCTATTCTTCTGTACTGAAACCGGAGGATTGGTATGTCTGAACATACGCCAGCTACTAAAAAAATCCACAGATGGGTTTCACTGCCCATCACCTTTCATACTTATACCTGTGAAACTGCCTTTTCTTGTTTGGCTGACCAATGATAATTCTCTGTGAGACAATTGCTTTTCTAAAACCTACTGAGCTGCCTACAAAGGCATTTTAAGTCATCGTAGGAGAGCTCGCAATGCGAAGGCTGTTTCTACAGATAAGCATTTTAATTATGCTGCCTAACACCGTGTCCTAACCAGACACATTATTAAAGGTATCTGTAGCGAGGAAGGCGGGACGAGAGCCGTGTGGCAGGAAGGCGGGGCCGGTGGCGTGAGTGATAATGAGTATCAGCTGTGCGCGCACTGGTCCCGCATGCCGACGAGAGAGGACCGGGCCCGGAAATGTTAAGTTTTGTTTATGATCGTGTGGCCAGCAGTCGTCCGTGGGGGCTGCCGGCCTGTTTTTACTACTGTTTATTGTTTATTTATTTTTGATTAAAGTGTTTGAATGTTCGCCGGTTCCCGCCTCCTTCCTCTCCGTTTTATTGAGGTTTGCTACAGTATCTTTTTAATGTTAGCTAGCACAAGAGATATGTGCATTTGGATTCACATGAACAAGAAATCCCATGGAGCAAATAAAACCAAGACAGTTGTGGCAAATTTTTTTGACTACAAATAAACATTTTTCATTAAGTACTGTAAAGCATAGTTAACCAAGCCGCAGTCCACAACTTATATTGGTAAAAATAAATAAATTAGTTATTGCGCATCTACATCTAGTTTATTGCGCGTTTGCAGTCACTTCACCATCCCATAATTTGCAGCAGTAAGCTTATAATAATGTTTTATTAATAAATAATAATATGATATATAAATGTATTAAAGGCATGGTGGGTGATCCTGAAACATTTTTTGTCATGTTGGTTGGAAATCTCTTTACATCCTGATAGCAACCAAGTATATTGGTCAAATCAATTTTTATTATTATATTTCGTCTGTGAAAGGAGTAGAACCAAAAAACGTTCGCCCAATCAAAACGTTCTGGCCGAACGCTGTGACTGGTCATGTGTACATTTTCAGCCAACGTATGTTGCATACCACTGCGCACCCTGTTCACGCAGACATCATACATCATCAGCACCGCAGCACGCTCACATCCGCTGTGTCAATGTAGGGAGAATGGCGAACAATCTGCAACAATCAAGCTTTCCTGCGGAACCGACAACAAGTAAATCTACAAAACGAAAGTCAATTTTTGAAACAGCAGTGACCAAAAAACGTCTGGATCATGAAAGAGGAAAAACTTGAATTAACATCGGTTCAGCTTTTACACGATGGAGACAGCTCCAGCAGGCAAAGGGGCTTAAAAACGATACAATGGTTGCTCTCTTTCTTTTGGACAGGTATGTACATGCTTCGAGAAGAATTTGATGGATTTAGTTTGTAATTCGTTAGATTTACAAAATACATTCATGTGTTTGGAGGAGGCGTGGCTTTGGACAGCGAATGGAACCTTTAATTCTCAACTACCCAAATATAACACAAATAAAAGCTCTCAAGCTGGAGACCAAAAAGATATGGACAGCCTGAGGCTGGCAACCAAACAAAGCAGTCGAGTTCCCATCAGATGAGAGCAATGGAATGTTAAGGAGATGTCTTACAACAACAGAATAGGCCCTGTGGCCTCTATAAAACGCATTGAGCCTGAGTGGTGAGACAAGAAGAAACCGGTGAGATTCTTCAGTGAACTTCACCGGCTCACAGCAGAACAATTATAACCAGTCCGGAAGGGCAGGATTTCCTCACAATCGCAGGAATGTGGACACCGTCATGCCTGTGTGGAAATCAGCTGATATGGAGCAAGCTTTGAGATAGTGAGAGAAAAAAAGCTAAATTCCAACTGTGCACCACATCAAGTCAAGAACAGGCCTAATGTTTTCTCGCTCAATAATCTCTGCTGAGTCACTCGGCTTCCAGCTGAAACATGAAATTTCTGATCTGTGATGGTCAGGATGGTGGAAACTGAGAGGGGAAAGAAAAGAGGTATAAAACACTGAAGCTAAATAATTCCAGTGAATCATCACAAGACAAGACATGTGACAGACACGGTTGTTCTAGAATCACATGAATGTTGCAGAACAAACTGGTTGTCAATAGGCTTTATGTTAAATACGCAGAAACAGGAAAACAGGTCTCAATGCAGGTTCGGGTCTTTTGTATGCACGTTGTTACATATAATAGAGCTGTTTTACTCAAAATGCCTTTACAAAGATCCCAAAGATGAGCTTAATCAAACTACCATAATAGGAAAGGTTTCCTAAAATAAAACATGGCTAATAAAATGTAATGATATTAATTAAAAATATTATCGCTCTACCAAACAATGTCGTTTCTCATAAACAGAACACAGATGCAGCAACATATGCAGTGGTGCAGTGATACCTACGTATGTAATGCGGTTAGCTGTACAGTATATTTCTGGGAATTTTAAAACAGTTTAAATCATGACACATTACAACCAATCATAATCAAGGATCAGAACGAACCATTTAAAAAGAAGACGCTAGATTAGCCAATTATCTCAAAAATGTATAACTGTTTGTTCATACTGTTGTTAACACTTGCTCCAACAAGTCTTCTGGTTTGGTAATGTAACATTCGAGATATACTTTATACTCTATATTTTAGAAATGTGAAACACCTTTTAAGGGGAAAAACAACAAGAAATCAAAGACTGTTTGCCGCGTCTCTGATCAAACTGTACCGGTCATTTCATCATGTTTAGGTCAACAGAGTGTATCATCTCGCTTACTCCAAGGGTGTGATGCTGTGAAGGCAGATGCTTCAGAGTAAATCTGATGTCACCCTGGTATTTACCTATTACATCAACTCACAACAAAGCCAAACATTTTTTTGAGTCTTCCACTCCTTACAGAGAAGTCTCTTTCTCTGGTCAAGTCAATTTCGTTGGAACACATACCTTACATGTTTCCAAATATGGGAAGTAGGTTTCTTTAATGACAGCATCTATTTGTCAGGCACAGAAAGTACAGTTAACTTGAAACCAGAGTAATACGGGCCTGGACAGCAACCTTGTTGCTTCATTTGCACTAAATGTTCTCACACATTGACATTGCTTGGCCAATCAGATTAGATGACCGTAACTGACAAAGAGTGTTGAAATTCAGCTAAACAGAGCTGGGACATACTATTATAATGTTGCATCTTTACAGATCAACAATGTACCCATATTGAGCACAACAGCGCTCTTGCTCGTAACGCATTGCTTAAATCCCCAGCATCCAATTTTCCAGATTACATCAATTTTGTCTTTCCCCTGAAATATCATTAGTGTTTAATTATGCGATCCTTTAAAGGAAGGTGATGACATGTCCAAACACCAAAAGGTCGTAAACTACGCAAATTTAGCTGACAATTACCGCAACTGCTGTGAAAGAGGCTCCACTAAACCCTTGGCCCAAATTAAATTTAGACCACCTAGCATCCAATCAGATTACGGCATGCGATGTAATCCGATAGGCACATCTCCTTGTTTTATTTTAGGCCATATCTGGAGGATATATGTCTGCCGGAGGTGTGCTTTGTGCTCACTTTGGCTATGCGGACGTTTTTGTGTGTACTGTAAATGAATTAAAGAGGAGATTAATGAGTCAGGAGAGAGGGGATCAAACTCCAATCTGTTCCATATCTCACTGGGGAGGCGTCACCATCAGCTCTCATTCTGTCAGAAAAATCCCAGTGAGCACACAGCTGGGTATCCCACACACACAGACCCGGCACAGATTATAGAAAGACACGTAGACCCAAGCCATCATGAAGATGCATAAACACAGATCGAGCCAGATTTTTTCATCCGTCTTAAAACACGCTCATACAGACAGTCTCTAGTGATATTTGTCAGGAAACAGACTGCATATTGGAAGACCTAAAGTGTATGAGCACACTAGCCATGCCAACACGCAAGTCCAGACATGGTATGGTGCCAAGATGGTCATGGCTATAATTGAGTTACAGCGGGTTTGTGATTAGTTAAAAAAAAGAATTTCAATAAATCATTATTTCTTAAGAAGTGTGAAAGCATTGACCGCAATGAGTAAACATTACAGAGTCAACACTGCTTAAACAGATTGTGTTAGACCAGTTATTTATAATTATATACAGTATACAGTAAAATCAGATCAAATTATGATGATCAATGAAGAAATCCAGTGAAATTGATGAAACTAAACTTTGCATCAAACTAAAAATTTGACTATACACAACTTACAAAAAACATAACAAACGATTCAATTATTGCAAACATGCAATATTGCATATTTGCGATATTTTTCGATAAACTGTGCAGCCCTAGTCAGAAGCAATGGCTCTTTGTTCATGACTGTCAATAAACCTTCTGATGTGACCTCAGATTGCTCTCCATAATCTGATATCAACTACAAGTGATGGAGAGGGGGTTTACAGAACATGGAGGAAAAGGGATGAACAGAATGGACAGAGAGAGAGAGAGAGAGAGAGAGAGACAGAGAGAATTGCTCATGACCTGATTTCCAGTGTAAACCCGCTCTGTTTGATCACAGCAGTGCATTGAATACGCATACAGAAACAATCTGATCTCACTGCCCCCCACCACTCTTAATCTGGCATGATTTGGGCATCATACACTCAGATTAGTTTTTATTCTGAGTCAGCTAAATATGAGTTAGTCACCCCTGAAACACTGCAGTGAGCTTTGCTCTCCAATGACTCTATGACTTCATCTCAAAAGTACAAACATGTTTACTCAAAAACATTCACAATAAGGGCCTGTCCAAAATTGCACATTTCATGTGTATTCGCGGTCTTGCGATGACCATTAAGTACACGTACAGAAAACTGTGGGTGATCCATTTGTCATTGTAGGATTTAGAAGGGTGCTTACGAATGCCCCCTTTGTGGTCACCATGCACCTTTAAAGTACAGTGAACTACTACCAAGCAATCCATGCGGCATTACGTTGACAAAGTGTGGCATCAAAGCAAGACAAGAGGGGGCGGCATTTGGAAATTATAATTGTATATTAAAGATCGCGTATCACAGGCAGTTTCTGCCAATCTCATATTAATCTTGAGTGCCTATACAGTAGCATTGCATACGTCGTATCTTCAAAGAGTATTTAGTTTGAACAAATTTATAAAGGAGAGATACAGCTGTACGATTATTTCCAAAAAAACACGAGCTGCTAGTGGTGGGACTAGTGGGACGGAACTACAGCACGAGCAAGCGGCGCATCATCCCTTTGTGTTTTGTACATTATGCACGTACACGCCGATTGCCAACAAAACACAGACGTATGACTAGGGCTGGGAATCGTTTCAATTTTATTGATTCCGATTCCAATTCTGCTTATCGATTTCGATTCTTATCGATTCCCAGTTTCAATTCCACAGTTGAAGTAAAACATTTAGATATCAACCTGTATGGTCATTTAGCCTGCTTATTGACTTGTTTGCAAAATATATATATATATACTGTATATATATATATATATATATATATATATATATTTATGAGCACCGTTTTGTGTATATTTAAACATAGAAACACACAACATAGAAACACACCTTTTCTGATTTATTACAATTTGTATTATCATAGTTGAACTACATCATGGTTAAACTGCAGTTACTATAATGCAACTATGGTTAATTTGTGATTCCTGTGCTTTAATACAAATTCTATAGCTAAACTATGCTTACTATAGTAAAAAATATCGATAATGTTCATAAGGGCTTTTATTGAGATATCAGCAGATCATGCAACGCATGTACTTTTCTGAAAATATGCACACAGGAACTGATACGAGGAATTCAAATTTTAATCTCAAGTATCCGATTCCTATTCCTTTCGATTCCGATTCCAAATTGGAATTGATTTTCGATTCCCAACCCTACGTATGACTTAGTTTGACTTACCGTGTGCAGTTCATGTCCGCATCTTTTAGCACTGGGACCGCGCCATCTATCAGTTTCAAACGATCTCCAAATCCAGTGTTATATCCACCGTTTATATAATATCCATCACTGAAATGCCGTGAACAAACAGACACGCCTTAACTTCACTATCGCAAGAGTAACAAGCTGCAGCGCAGCCCATCTTGACGCAGCGCAGATAACCTTGATGGTAAGCGGGTCTCGCTCGTCGGTTGGCTTGTGGGCGGGCTCTTTTGCCTTCGCCCTGCTTTTGGCAAATAAAAGGAATAGGATCCCTGTGTTAGAAAAAACTTTCTGAAACAAGTTGGAGTGCTGGGCGAGTGTATCAAGTACAGAAATCATACGTCCAACTCGATTTTTAATAAGTTGACCATGTTAAGCATGAGAAGCCAGCACGTTTAACAGTGTAAAGAAGTCAGAATGCATGACATAGCATGATACCCGATCTTTTCAGTTTGTCAGTTTATGGCCACCTGAATCAGAATATAATTGGTGCCATCTTGTCAACAAACCCAAAGGTGATTTCTCGATCAAAAAAGTGATTTGCCTCTTTTTTTGAAGTTCTTCTGAAAAGCAGAAATTCCAATAAAACCGCACCTTACTGCTTGATGTTACTGCAGTTCATAGCTAGAAGCCATTTAGCGTTTGTTCTGAAGTGAAATTGTAATGAATACGCAGCTGTGTGAGAGCACAATGCACACTTTTAAGCCACAATTCGGTCAGATGAACAATGAGCTTAATGTTATCCACTGCTCTGAGACAATAACAATGCCTCTGACAGATAGCAAGTGTTTTCAGTGGGCCGGTGGTCTTTGTTATTGGAAGCTAATTGCAGCGCGGTTTTATGATTCTGGCTAATCTCGGCTAAAGTACATTAGGAAAACCGAGCTTACAGGTGTATGTTGCTCTTCCACACAAATGACTAAACACTCACACAGTGCGTATGTGGAGGATATTTATTAGCTAAGACGACAGGAGAGCAGCAGCTAAGAAGCTAAAAGCACTGGAGTCGAACTTTAAGATACAGAAACATAATGAAAACAATCGCAAGAATATGCTAATTTCTAAATGGGCTGTAGCTGTGAACGTATGCAAGATGTCTGCTAAAGATCTGTAGATCTGGAAAACATCTGCTGTGTAAAAACATCTGATAAACAGCTCAGAAAAGGTAGTTTTACATGCATTCTAAATCATAAACATCTTACAGATATCTTCTAGATTTCTATACGACATCTGACAGAAGACATATCAGAAACGTATGAGCAAACAATCCAAAAAAATATGTCTTGCAGACATCAAGTAGACGTCTCCCAGATGTATGTGTGCTATCAGGGCATGCTCAAACGTGTGGAAGATAATCAATGATCAGAATGTAAAACATGTATGTTCGTGGTTACACAATGTAGTTATCATGCTTACATTATTTACGTTTATTTCTCTAAAGCGACTAACAGTGCATTCAAATCATACATTTGTACCGTATCCACAACCTATGTGCTGCTAACATCATGCTCTTCCATATGAGCTCCAGTTTCAAAATACATATAAATTACTTCAAATTGGTTCAACTTAAAGCATTATCATATTGTAGTGCCCTAAGTAGTGCTCTGCTCTTTACTCCCCCACCGCTCCAACCCTCTCACGGAATGCTCCATTTCCTCCCGTTATCTGGCAGAATGGATCAGGCCAAGCTTTCTTGAAGGTAAGTCCCCCTTCATCTCTCCCCATGTCTGTGACATAAGAGCAGTAGTCCTTCAAATCTCACCTTCCCCCAGCCACCACCCCCCACTCCTTTCCTCTCTCTTTCTCTTGCTGGAAAGGTGGATGCTGGAGGAGCCTGGAAGAGAGATCACACCATCTGTTTACTGACATTTTCACTCTTGTCAGCAACAAACAAACACCAAATTAACACACACACAAAATAAATGCATGTGTGTAGTCAAAAATACAAAACTCAACAAACCAAACAGAAAAAGTAGACTATTTTAAATCTTTTAAATGATGTTTAGCTCTGGCTTCCCCATATCTCATCTGTTATGAGGGCAGAGGTCAGGATGAACTATGACCTTGAGAATAATAATGGGAGAGCATGTGCGGCGCCACTGGCAACTGCGACAAATAAACATTACTGACTGATGTATCACAACATAAAGAATTGCATCTTTCTTCGTGTGTGATGGATGGAGTGGCACATTTTGTGCTCGACATCATCACATCTGGATTGTATGCACTACTGCTGTCATTGTGTGTTTACAGCCAAGTGCCTCACCTGGATGCTGCAGGCTGTATGCGTGTGTGTGTGTACCCGCAGGTTCTTTGTTTAAGGTAATCACATGCTCTGCGTGTGCTATAATCTCATATACCATCGCAAATGAAAGGCGTGTGTAAAAATCCATGAAGTAGAACATTAATGTACACCGCATTTTGAAATGCGACATGCATCCACACACACTAATTGGCGATTCCACGCTGATGAACGCTGGCAAACATGCGCGACTCCAACCCAGACACAATTGACCAGGAGCACAAAAGCAGCCGTATAGTCTGTCATGCGACACGCTCGCAGAGAGGGCGGTGCCGATGTATCGGAGCTTGACGAATGGTTGCGGGAGGTGTTGTGAAGAAGCGTGTCGCAAACACGTCTGGCCAGCACGCGTGGCCATCACGACTGGCAGATCAATTGGAGAGACAGATGACCAGTACAGTGAAGGGATGATGGATGGCGAACGCAGAACGGATGCGACGGCATGAAGGGGTGAACGGGGGCAATAACGTGGTGACGCAGGCATGTTGTTGCATATCTGATCTGCAACACATCCATCCACGTGAGACTGAGGGAAAGGCGGGGGAGACTGAATGAAAGAAAGAAAAAAAAGAAAATCGAAAGAAAGGGAAGAGACGATAAAAGGATGGATGAACAGAAAGTAAAAGCGATGAAGGAAGGGCAATGGAGAGGAGGGGGGTTCCCATGGGTGTTTCCTGTGCAAACAGGATAGACAATGAGAAGCATTTGTACGTGTGACAAACGCGTGTGTTTTGTATCTGCATTTGTATACGTTTGATGAAACTGCAGCGTGACAGCTATACACATAATGCAATGACTAACGTAAATGTGTGACAGTGATTAAAACGTGACAAAAGCGAGACTTTGTTTATAAGCGTGCATGCATGAGTGCATTACTGCATCAGTGTGTTGACTAATGGACCGGGGTGTTCAGAAGTCAATGTTCTTGTTAGGAGCAGAGTAAATGCTTTCCTAAAAGAACTGGACTTGACACGGTGCTAATAAGGGTTTCTAAGGAACAACTCATACTAGGGCTGTGCAATTAATCGAAAATAATTGTAATCGTCAATTTTGGCCTTCAACAATTACAAAAACAAAATAATCACCGTAAAACGATTATTGTGCAACATTCCATTTTGTAAGGATCATCTCTTTTCTTGTGGTATACTGTAAATCCACAGCGCACCCCCTTCCTTTACAGTTGTTCAGCTGTGCTATTTCTTTACATTTATTTTTCAGTTGAATTCAAAGCCAAGTTTTTTTATTTTTCTATGTTGTTTTAAAGCTTAGTGAATAATCATGTTAAATAATCGGGATCTCAATATTGGCCAAAATAATCGTGATTATGATTTTTGTCATAATCGAGCAGCCCCAACTCATACAGAAACACACTAAAGCAGGAACCGTGAACAAAGCAGGTGTAGTAAGAGTGCAGTCCCCACCCAACGCCCGCTTGCATCTCTATTTTGCCCTCCTACCAGTTATTGCCCTTAAACTCTCACCGACCTAAAATAATTGATCTCATACTAGCCTAAATGAACAAAGGCAGTTACCCAGAGCACATTCACATATAATTCAAACCTAATTGGTAATATCCCAACCCCCTACAGCAACGGACTCCTCTAGTGCAATGGTGAATTCAACACTGAAAATACCATCACACACATACACTTTCACATCTGTTATTCTTTACCCGTATCTCCAAGTCCTTTCAATTTCTGTCACCTTGACTCAATTTATTCTCAATCCATTACTTTCCGAGGTATAACCACTTATCAAACAATCACTGTATTTTGGGCATTTTTACAGTATCAGAGTATCTGTTTACACTCTATCTCCTGCACAGATCTTGCCCGGAGCAGAAGAGAGACATGCAGGTATTGACATACACCTGCAACGTGCAGCTGCCAACGACTTTCACTGCATAATTGTGTGCACAGAACGGGAACGAGACAAAAGTGTGGTCGAAAAGTGTGCCTGTGGGAGGGGAAAGCAGACAAAAGTCCCAAAAATGAGTGCGAGACGTGAACGAGTCTAAGTGGGCACTGGGCATACCCCATTTTTATTTGGATTTTTTTGTATTCCACTTGAAGAAAAAGTCATTAAGGTTTAGAATGACACAAGTGAGAGCAAATAGTGACGTATCTGTAAAATGTCCCTTTAAATCCCCCACATGAATCAGTATGCGAACTCTCACTATCGTTCTGCTTCAATGCATGGAAACCTGCACTAGAAAAGCCCCTATTCTGTTCGACAGTGAAAACTGAGAATGCACGTGTGCATATGCATTTCCCTGGCTTCGAGATAAGCTGCACTGGCCTGTTTGAGGTTGAGCATCCGTAAGTGAACCTCTGCTGAAGTTTGACTGGCAGACTTTGAGTGCTGCTGAATGCGAGTGGGATGAAGAGGGTTGAGTGGGTGTGTGCAGAAAGGCGGCCTACATTCATTGAGAGCATGTAACACATGCATGTCTGCCTTTATATGTCAGACACACAGACCTCATTTTCCTTCCCTATTGAGGAAGTGACATCAAGAGCGCATCCTGCAACTTCTGCTAAAAGTGAACCAAAAACGCAGCTGGGTGTAATACTTCAGGATGTGAAGCCGCAAGCCTTCATTCATTTTTTGTCTGTGTAGTGCCATTCAGCACTTTAAACTCATTGTAATACACTGACCGGCATGTCCTTCTTTCCCCACTACTCTGTAGAAATCCTGTTACTTCTTATAATTTGGTTAAGTTAATTCTCTTTGGCGATGCCAGTGGCACAGAAGTTACACACTTCACCTTTAAAGGGATAGTTTACCCATTTACGTTTATTGTATGGGTACAAAACCAATGCAAGTGAATGGATGCCATCGCCGTTACCAACATTCTTCAAAATAGCTTTTCATTTTTTGCAGAAGAAAGAAAGTCATACAGGTTTGAAATAACAAAAGGGTGAGTAAATGATGACAGAATTTTCATTTTAGGGTGAACTATTACTAAGTTTCATAGGTCAGGTTATAGCACGTGTTCACTTTTGCTTCCCAATCAAGACGTCACAAGACACAAGAAAGGAACATCAAGGTTGTTGACTAGAACAAAACAAGAGATTGTGCAAAATGATGTGGTTTAGTAAACATGGACAACATTAACAAAACCAGATCAGAGACAGTGTTTTTTCCTCCACTGTCAAAAAACAGCAGTGCTAACAATGACCTTAGACAATGACATCCATATCTCACCCTCACTGACCACCCAATCAGATCGCAGCCCTGTTCACAAAGAAAAAGAGCTGACTTGGACAGGACACTTCCATTACTGCCGCTTTCAAAAAGCAGAAAACCATCACAAAGGTTTCTCACATGACTTTACTCACGCTTAACTTTCATCTGCTGGACAGCTGATCAAGGGAAGAAACAAATGGAAAACAATAAAAAAAACAGAGAAAAGGAAAGCAAACTGTACAGTCCCCTCTTTTCCCAACCATGTGTGCTCTAATTTAGTCTATAGAGTTTTGATTTACAAAAAAGCTAATGAAGATCAATAATCAGCTGACCAGCAGTTGTGGCTCTGTCATCTTATCTCTCATGTCTTTCCCTTCCACAGAGTTAGAGCATCTCCACCCAAGCCCAAGAGAAGGTGGATTCTAAAAACAGCCCGCATCTGGACCCAAGAGATCCAGCGGATTTGCCCATGCAAAATACACACACAATAAATTGCAACAGAACTTAATAATATCCACTTTTTCCATGTTTAAAAACACCCTTAATTTTACAAACAGGAACTGTTCGAGAAAATCTGTGTAGCTCCACCCCACGTGCGTTGAATCTATACTGCATTGTTTCGCAATTCAAAGCTCGGTTTAACAGAATACACATTTTTGAGAATAGACTGGATAAGAAAAAAAGCTGTAGTAGAAAACAAAAAAGAAAAGACAAAAGTGACTTTGCACTCACCCATCCTCCTTGACTCTGGATCCAGGGCTGAATGTGGTTGTCTATGTAGACGATCATCCATTCTGCGATGCGTCCCACTAACGGGCTCATTTCCTTCTCCACGCACTCGACACACAGAGCCCCTCCGAAGGCAAAAAGACCCACGATGCGGCCCCAGTTCACTCCGTCGCGGAACACCTCATCCATCACGCTCTCGAAGCTCTGGTAAGCCGTGGCGGGCGTGATGTGAAGCTGCGTGGAGAGATCACTGAATGCTCTGGAATAACGCAGTTCGAACTCGTTGGCAGAATCCCGGAGCGCCTCCTTCACAGCGTTCAGACTCCCAGTTCCGTTTGTCTGATGTTGGGGGGATGCTGTGGGGGATCTCGGTGGGGTCCCAGTGGAACTAGCACTCGTTCCATTCAGGGAGCCATTAACCAGGTTCGTCGTTCCTGACGCCCCATCCCCGTTTTCTTCAGCCGCCTGCCCCCCTTCAGTCCGATTTGTGTCTTCTGTGAGTCCAATGTGGTTGCAGGGGTAGTTCCTCTGCGAGAGTTTGTGTTTGATAAAAAATACCACCAGTTCTCTGTTATAGTAAGACATATTTCACGTTGTCGCTCGTTGTTTTCCGACGTCTGGTTATAGCTTCTACTTGCTCGTTCTTAGAACACAGTGCACACCCTCGCGTCCCTCTCAGGCTTCTGCCGACGCTCAGGGATGGTGCAATGGCTCATGCCCTGTAGTAAGACAACAGTGCGATGAATTGATCCGTAAACACGCAATCATTTTCACAAACAGGGAGAGGAGGGGGTCAGGGTGAAACGTTGGAAGGGGTTAAGGGGCACAAAAATAAACAGCTTTTTCACCCTCTAAAGCCCTCTTACTTAATTGAGTGGCTTGATCAAAGGAACAGATGGTAGGCTCTCATCACCTACCTCCTATGAAAAACAGACAATTTCGCCTCTTCCCTTGTTCAAGAGATGGTGGGGAAAGGCAATGTATACTTTGACCTTGACATGAGTGAATTTTTAACAGCAGGGGACATGAACAGCCAGCGTGGCTGGAATAATGATTCCCTCATTTAAACAAATCTGGATATAACGGACTGTAATTATTATGATGGCAGAAGAACCAGTCACAGACAAAACATGCCATAGTGATTCATTGTATTAATCATCACGAACGCCTTTAAATCGTTTTGAACTCTTGCATCACCTGTTTACTTCTTAATAAATATATATTTTCTCAGATTCGGTCAAACGGACAGAAAAATAGTAAATCAATTTCTATTTAAACCGACATATTGTTGAATGATTATCGAATTCATGCGAAATTAGTCTTTAATTTCGGATTATAGTGATAAATCATTTAAATTTATTAAAATCTCTGTTAAACAACATGCTTAACAAACTTATATTATACATTTTCTCATTAATATTGAATCATCAGACGTTTTAGACTAAATCGTTTACGCATTACATTATGCGATACCTCGTGGGAAGGGCGCGCGCACGTTGGGGACACGCGAGTTCCCAGGAAACACTGGATCAGACAAACACGTGCTGACAACAACGAGGCACTGTGAAAAACACATGGCTATTGCAAAGCTGCTCTGAACGTAACGAATGAGGTATAAAAACATAAAATATACATTTTTGAATTATTGAACTTTCACCATTGGTACTTAAAATCATTCAGAAATATGTTCTGATATGACGCATATGGTCTTTCTCTAAATTACAAGGCATATTTAATTCGCACATAATGTACGTTAATACATTGTTATGCTAACAGACGGGCTTGAATAGAGAAACATTGACTTCGAATTCCTGAAATTTCTAGAACGACACTCGGTGTGTTTACGAACAAAACGTTACGATCCCGCAGACACAACCACTAGGGGTGTAAGATACAGACAAAGCTATCCAACGTGTTTAGATTGATGTTTAGGTTGTTTATCTGAGTAACGTAAACAACATTTAAAACCAATCAACAAACTCTAGATAGCTTTCGACTTAAACAGTACGACATTTAAACAGTATTCAACCGACATGTTAGACATTAACCAAAACAAAGTCTATTCATAGAAAATCTTTACTTTATCTGACATTATCGTGTTTGTGACAGAACGAAGAGTAAAAGAGCATTCATCTTACCATAACGCAATCTGCTTACTCTTGTCGTAGATTAAATCAACCAAGCAAATATGTCCGAATGCGCATAAGTTACGTGTGTAAATGCTGGTTATAGTGCAAAGGTCGTGCCACAAAATCAAACCGACACCACGGTAGATCAAAAGTAATACTGTGTGTATAAAGAACAAATCAGCAAGGTCTAGTTATTTCTCTTCAAAGCAGACCTCCCCTCCCTGTGATAGGACATTCACACTCCTATATGGCACGACGCCCGCTGTCTACCCACGCCATTACGTAATAAAAGACTCCATTCTGTAGGGCCCAACGCAGCGGCCGAGCGGAAACAAGCAGTCACTTCTGGAAAGCGACCGCAGCCGACGCACACTCGGAGAAACACGATCACGCTTAACCACGTCATTCAGTGAAAACCATAGGAGACGCCAAATCATTGAGCAAACTAAAATTATTCGCAAAACTCTCCATTACTCTAACTTGAAAGTAAAGAGAGCTTTACAAATGTCGATGCAGTAGATACGCGGGATAACGTTACGAGTACGGGAAACGCTAGCAGATTATAATTTTGACATCTGTTATCGCTGTAACGCTAATCTCTCAATGTCTGTGCTGATTCGCATACAAATGCATGCTGTAACGTAACTAATGTCCGCTGAATGTTTGTATTAATTACGAACAAACGCAACACATTGAATGCGTTTGCGCTTTATAAAAGTACTGCAGTCGCAAGATCAGCCAACACTCGTAAAGAGCAAATTAATAACAAGCTCCATACAATTTATGGTTCTTGCTAGCCAACATTACATTTCGCGTAAAATCCAGACCAACTACGTCAAATTTTCCTCCATTCGGCTAGCTAGCAGTGTAGCTAGCGTCATGGAAGATGGACTGGCTGTTCAGGGAACGACGAAATCAATTGAAAGCAAAATGCGGATGAAAAGATAACGTTTCCAATAAATCCTCCTCGCGGACCTTCGGCAACGTTACTTACTCAGACAGTTGAGAAGGCAAAGTCCTGATCTCCCGCATGATCGATTTCGACGCGTTTCTCCTCTAACAGTCTGCAGTCACTGTGGAGCCGCTGTCAGCAGTGTGCATTCAGCAGCACAGGCTACAGGCGCTGAGTTCCGCCCCTTACAGCTGCTCTCAAAACCAAGGGCCTATTCATTTATTACTGCACATACATCAGATGTGCGTGGAAGTCTGTGGAATAATCTATACTGCACTATAAAGTCCGTTGGTTAAACCCTAATCCAAATTTGAAAAGGAATCATGAGCAGATATGTTTCAAACGCATTTTGCGCTCTAATCACTAAGGTTTAACACTCAGATACTCTGCTGCTAATAACAAACTAAATATACATAAACTCGTTTCCTTGGCAACTTTCACACATTATGTGATATATCAAAAACTAAATAAATACAATTAATTTACCCATAATTATCATGACATTATGGAAAATCGAGGAAATATGTGAATGTGGATATTATGAGCTCTAAACAAAGAGTCGCATAATTACTATGGTAACCTTTGTTACTCCAAAACGCTCTTGGTTCGCAACTATTCTAGCGACACCCCGTGGCGCATTCAAGTAAGTCATAATTGCGTCTTTAAAACGCATTTGAAATGATGGCGTTGTCAATTAAAAAAGTATTAAAGTAACAAAACATCTTAGGAAATTTAACCGTTCAGAATTCAAACTTTATTGATAACTGCACCAAATGCTCGGGAGATTACATCACAATATGTATAGAGCTGGACATTATTCTGCATATTTTACATCAAAACTTTATACAGTCTTGAGAAGAAATGTGTATATTTATATTTCCCAGTCTCAAGTGAGGCAAAGTAGACATCCATAGTTGCAAGGGAAGGAATGCTTTTCCAGAAAATATTTAAATGCACTTCAAGAATGAAATACATCCTTAATGAAAATGAATTAGGGGTATTGGTAATACATTAGTAACCATATGTTGTGGGGGTTTGATGAAGATATACCTGGATTATACAGTATATTCTTATTACTTCCATTTGACTTTTTTTGGTAATGATACTGGCATTCATGATGTACATTTTTAGAAAAGATTCAGTCAGACTCAAAAAGAGCTAACAGCACAATGCACAAATAAAAGGTAAATAGTCTAAGCAAACCTTAGTGTACTAAAATTTTATGTTCATTTGACGTTTTAGGGATTCAGTGATAAATACAGATAAATCGGAATGCAAACTGAAAGAACCCTTCAGAGAAACTATGCAATGGAAACCAAATGAGCAATGATGTGTGACATTTAAGGAATGGCTCGGGTAGATTAACAAGTGCACGTATTGACACCTGTAAAATAAACAACAACTGTTTTCGAAAGCAACGGTTACATTCATAGAACAATTTAGACTTCAGCGTGAACAGACTGAATCTCAAACAGGGTCGTTTACCCCAAAATAAAACTCATTTTAATGCCAGAAAAGAGGCTAGCCTGAATGTGAAACTAGCCCTTACATTTTTAATGGGGATGAATGTTAAATTTTTATAATGGTTTCAGTAAAAGGACGTGACAATGCACATTTCTGGACCAATCCTTTACAGATATCCCACAGCCAGCTGGCAAACGCTAACTGCACATTGTCTGTCATCTACAAAGTCTTAATAGGGGTTGATCACATTTCTGTATTTACTCATATAAATGAATTTCTGTTTTTTTCCATTCTGAGATGTCAACATTTTAGCCTTTAAAACAGACAAAATATTTAACAAGACAAAAGCCAACAAACTGAAATGAATAGACAATCAGAAACCAGCTATACAGTAGTATTGGTATTAAATTATTGTTGCAGCCATCCAAAATAAAGTAAAATAAAAATAAACAAATATGACTCATGACTTTATGGACACAGACGGATGACACAGTGGAGGTGTCAGCGTCGAGAAGCCCTGCTGGGTCACAGTGCTGTTTTCTCATTGGGGAGTGGCGGATGAGTCAGGACTGGCAGAATTAACATGAGGCAGTCACACACAGCCCAGAGTAATTGGTTTCTGCATCAGTCAAAGCATTCCTGTACAGTCCAAAAAGACTACAGGAGAATTGCTTATTCTCCTTGACCATCCATCCCATTTTCAGCCTCTCTTTTTCCCCCCAAAGTTCAGAGCTGTGGTCCCTGTTCGTTTGTCATTTAGGACGATAAAGGATGCGCTTGGCCCAATTGGGTAGCAGCGATGTGGAAGACAGAACCAATACGGAGGAAAAATCGCCGCAACACTGCGCGGAGCTCTGGAATGAGGTCAAACTGCATCATCTCGCACAGATGGTGGTAGTAGCAGGAGGCATGAGGCTTGAACTGCGGGGACAGAGAATGTTACGGTGAGTTATACATAAGAAAATATGATTTAACCCAGTGTCAATCTACAGTTGAACACCTCTGGGAACACCTGATGTTATCAGAACAGTGATGAATGGAAAAGTCTGTTTTAGTAATAGACAAGAAAGATCCCCAGGGCTGTCAGAGGTCTGTCTGCGTAAAAGTCTTATTTGCATATAAAGGTCATCACACTGAAAAGCTGGCGTATCAGCAGGGTGCTTTCCATAATGATAGCCTTAACACTGACCCCTGAATGATAACAGATATTCAAAACGGGGTATCCTTCAGGAAATACCATACCCATTAGCTACACCACGGCTGGACTCCCCCATACATTTAAAAATATATTTTTTGGGTGTTTTAACTTTTTAAAGAAGAAAAGTACAAAATGTTTAACCTAATTTGACAAGAGTATAAACGGCTTTGGCGAGTAAATGAAACTACTAACTGAGAAACTCCAACATAATATCGGTTTAAAATAAACTAGTTTAAAAAGTATTTTGGGATATTTCTAGAAATTTCTCTTCTCGTTCCATGCAATCTAGACCAAGCAAACTACATCATTTTCATTTTTAGGGTGAACTACTGCAATAACCAACGAAAATAAAAATGAGGAACAAACATGTCTACACGGTTTTTTGTGACGGGTGCAAAATCTCAGATTCATAATGCTGTTTGTCAGAAACATTCAGGGAAACAGTTAATTATTGTGTCAATTATAGATGTTCAATTTCATCTAGCCACAACTTGAATATTGGACCCTGCATCTAGTCCTCTAGTGCACTGAGATAATGTTTATGTATATTATTACGTTCTCATCAGGCAGTCTGAGTGTCCGAGTAAGAAGCAGCAATAAGAGACTCGTCCAGGCTTCCCGATGGCTCTCTGAGGTAAGACTGATGAAGTATGCCAGAGCTTCACTACACACTCTAAATCAAAACACACACACAAACACGTGTTATCTCATCTGTCCCAAACCTTCCTGTACAGAACATGTAAATCAGAGAACTTGCGCATGTGACTTATCTGTGAGTTTTACACAAATCTGTTCTTACCATTTTAATAGTCATAAAGATAATCCCTCTGTAATAGCCAAGCACTTTCTGGTGCAAATTTTAGTGATGAGTGTAGCATCTAAATTTAATGATTTAAATAACATATTCAATCATCATAACTGCCGACATGTTAACAATATCACACCCTCATGTAATATAATAATGAATCAAATTAGAACAATTAATTATAATACAAGGTGTATTAGGCATATGACACAGAGTAGATCACAGCTGGTCACTAGGCGTAATGAATAAAGAAAGCAGACGACCGCACTCACTGCAGCAAACGTGTCTGGATGTCTGACAGGGAGTTTTGCAGCTGCGTGTCAGAGTACATGCGAAAAAGGATCCTCAGAGTGCAGGCCAGACTACTGGTCTCCTGCTTTAGAAGATTTGGTTTTGACTTCCCCTTGAAGCCTACACACAAGCCCACACATACAAAGAATAATAAAAAGACAGTCTCCTAAAATGACAGCATTAACCACAACCCAGACAAGGAAATAAAAGATTGACATTTGTGACCATGACATCAGCAGATTAAAGCTTTTCGTGAAGCCGGCAGTGCAGACCTGCTCTCCATAGCGTTGTTCTTTGCTCATTGTTGGAGTTGAAGTCCTTGGCAAACCGATGGGACTCAAGGAGGCAGTCAAGCAGTTTGAAGAGGTGCTGTGACGACAGGTGTTTGTACATGCCCTGATCGGGCTCCGTTTCCCCATCGTCTGCCTCCTCAAGTGCATCTCTCTGTGGAAAAACACACAAAGCCAAAACTAATACTCATATGTCATAGTCTGAATTTTTGTTAAGTTTCTTCTGAAAACCTTTTTTGTTTCTGAAGTAAATCTGAATCTTAAAAAAAGAAAAAATGATAAGGACTCATTAAAAAAAAACTCCAATAGGCTTTAGTTATGTCCCATCTGTGAACTTTGCTTGCTAGTCAGTTGCATGTGGTTTTAGGACAGAGATTCCCAATCTGGAGGACATTTGTTCGGACAAAATATGTATAGTTTTTCCAGCAAGAGAAAGTGTGTAAACCCTAAAGGCACATATCTGCTGAATGTAGATATTGTCATAATTTAACACGATCATATAGATGGTCTCTCAAAGCTAACACACATGAACTAAAAGCTATATAACTTTATTTTTTATTTGGATGGAATATGCTGTGATTGGGTGTGTTATTGTATTATTGACCCCAACAAACCTGAGCGGCGGCCATGTTCTCAGCATCTTCCCTCTTGCTGGTAGCTGGGTAAAATACAATATTGTCTATGGTCTGAATCAACTCCAGCTGTACGACACACTTCATAAGCAGCCCTGCAAACAACCTGTGGTCCGAGACCCCTATAACAAACCAGAGAATTAACATGTTAAAGTACACCTATGGAGAGAGACAAGCAGTAAAGGAATAGTGGGGTAGTTTGGTAAGGGAGAGAATCATTTTGAACGCAACGGTAATAAAGTGTAAGAGAAAGAGTTAATTTAAGTCAAACAGAATATGGCAAGAAACAATGCTTGCCTAAAAATATGCCTAAAAATACGATTTTTAGACTGTAACATTCTCATCAAACACTAGAATCTACTGTGAAACATCCAGCGATACAATGACTTCAAATTTGCATATTACAATCCATGGATTTTAGGGTGATAGTACATACTAGCGTGGGACTTCCCCTTCCAGGTTTCATCGCTGGCTGTGGACATCTGACTGTGTCCTCTTTCTGACAGGGTCCTTTCAAAGCTACTCTGAGACTGAGAATCCACCTCAACATCCTAAACAAACAAACACAAATGCATTTATTTAACCACTGCCTAAAATGCAAATGTCCACTATAAATAGCAAGCAAAGTCTACTGCTGGGTGTGTCTTAGTGCTAACAGAACATGGAAAACTACAATGTATAACAGATTAAGGTCTCAGATGTGCTCATTTGTGGACAATTATCTGTGTGTTCATTGGCAATATTTATTTAAGCTCTTGTCATCTCACCATGTGTTTCCCTTCTCCCACCTCCTCTTCCTGTCCAGCTGGTCGCCATGTCAACAAGCTGTTAAGAGCAAAGTCAGAATCAAACTGTGAGCGCATTTAATGAGCAGAGAAATAAAGCAGCTTAAAAACAGACTGCCAGAACACATATGTTTGGACATCAGAGAGACAAAAACGTATTTGCGTGATGAAACAAAATTTGTTATATAC
Source organism: Triplophysa rosa (assembly GCF_024868665.1). Taxonomy (NCBI): domain Eukaryota; kingdom Metazoa; phylum Chordata; class Actinopteri; order Cypriniformes; family Nemacheilidae; genus Triplophysa; species Triplophysa rosa. Next base: position 11,954,604 of record NC_079910.1, on the reverse strand, counting down.
AGAATCTCCCTTTTTTATTAATCTGTATATTCATTAATTTATCTTTTATATAATAGGTCTAATCAAAACGCATCCAGACGAAACGCTTTCAAGTGTCACTGAAACCGATGGTGTATGCAAGATTGTCATACGCATGAGGGCTGGTGGTCTGGAAGATGTCCAGCATGCAGGCACAGGTGACATCCCACACCTCCGGACTGAACTTCTCCCCGTTCAGGATCACCAGGTTCTCCAGACAGTTTGTGCCTGACCGCGCCAAGTGCTCATTATCTGACAACAGATGCAGATTTATAAACGTGCAATACAGTGAAACCTTGTTTACCACACCCAGATGATTTAAAACATCACCACCTGCTGCACCAACATGTTTCCACAAATGCGGCGACATTTGTAGGTGTCACGTTTTAAAGTCCTGCTAATCGTATTACGCAGCAGATGGAGAAGTCCTAAAATTCCCCAATTCTCCCTTCATGATGAGTGCATAATCCCTACCTTGTTTCACACACCACTGAAGCTGTGCAAAAATATCCGCCAACAACACCTCGCTGAGGGGCTCGTAGAACTGCGTGAACACGTCGCAGATCGCATAGAGGGCGTGGTTACATGTTGTCGTCATCCATTCTGTTTTCTACACAAAAATAAACGCAAAGATTAATTAATTATCATTTTGAGCATGCTTGGTTATTGCTTAGCCTACCTGTTGTTATGATCAAAAACAACAATGACAACATAAAACATTTGAATCACTGATTTAAGATAGTTGCTCCCCATTTCACTCACCTCAGTTTGTTGCTCTGGAAGCTTCATGTTGTCAAAAATGCGAAAGATGATCCGGAAGAGGTCATGCCACCAGTGCTTCTCAAAGGTGTGTCCGTAACTCTTCATAATCTCAAACATGACTGTCAGTCCCCTGTAACACACAACAAACTCTCAATGATAGCCACTTCACATTTTACGTAAGAAGATAAAGAGAGGCTGGGCAGACGAGAGGGCCCACCTGGTCCTGACATCCAGTTTACATCGGTTGATGATGCAGGAGAGCTCAAACAGGATGGGGAACCAGCCTCGCACCCAGACACGGTCACCAGGGGCGACATTCATATCATCGCTAGTGTACTCTCTTAGTGCCTGGTAAGGAAGAAAGTGATTTAAAAGCTCTGGGATTATGGGTCATTTTAAGACTGAGGGGACAGCACTAACCTGCGGCCGCTCAGACACGTATCTAGCACAGTGGCGGATTAGCCGAATGGCTTCCATACTGGTGTCAGGAAAGGCAGCGTTGCAAACAAACTCTGATAAACATTTTACAGCGTCTTGGAAAGAGTCAATGGCTGCCCCAAAATGCTGCTGAAATGTGTTCACTGTGGGGAAGATGATAAGATGAGGTTTTTGTAAAAAAACAAACAAAAACATTTTCATAATGAACCCAATTACTGGTACTTACTGACAATATGACCTGTAGTCTGAAACGCAAGATCTACAATGTTCTCATCATGATCTGATGCTGCATGGTGGAACACAGAGAAGATGTTTTTCCAACCAGAACGAATATTAGCAGCCTGAGAGTTCACCATCTGGGCCACACAACGTATCACCATGTCCCGAATAGTGGGTGATCTTAAGAATGGACGAGGAAGATGAATGTACAAGCAACAACAAAGTGAACATGCACGTGTGTAGCATCACCGCATGGTTTTACAAAAATCTGTATTTCCTCAGTTTTTTTGTCTAACCCTGCATGCCTCACCTGTTCTTTTTCACGATGTGTTCAAATGGCCTTAAAAAGTCCTTCTGGAAACGGAAGTTGGCCAGTTCTCCTTTCTCCAGGAACTTCATAGAAAGCTGTCTCAGGGAGTCCACAGCAAAAATGGCCACATCCTCATTGGGATTACAACCCACCTACCATACCAAAAATCACAAAAATCACATACACTTGTTTTTATCAAATAACAGGTTGCTCTGGTGTCACCTCTGGTAAAGTAAACTAACCTTGTTGAAATGATCACCGATGACCTGCCAGATGCGTGACCACTGCAAACGGATACGGTTCATGTTGTAGTAGGAAATCTCCACTATTTTCTGCAGACTGAACATGCGCGGTTGGTGCGCTGAAGCTAGTTCGTCCATGGACACCGCGCATAGCCAACGCACAAAGTCCACTGGAGATGAGAGCACAAACGATACATTATGGTATGGAGCTTGGTCACATTTTGGCCTTAATATAGTTTTATTATGTACATGAACAGAATTATTGGTGGAACTTATGAGTATCTTGTATGCAGGAAGTGTAAAAAAGTGAAGAATTCCTGAATCACTTTAAAAATGTTATGAACTGTGGCATATTTCGAATAGATTTCATCATGAAACCTTGGGTCTATTTTATTAGTCTGATATTGGAAGTCTAAATTTAGAGGTAAATTCCATGTCATATACAAATTAAAGGGGAAATTACCAGCACAGAACGCTCAATTCCAAACAGGAAGCAATTGAGGCTAAACAACCCCTACACACTGTTAGTCACTTCCTTGTGATGTAATGGATCAAATGCATGAATATGTCTTAGACTATGAGAATATCTCATGGAAAACAGGGTCACTATAAAGACCGCCCACTTGCACATAGAAAACACAATATACAATGTAAATAACTTTTGTGCTTTAAAACAAAATCCTACCAATGGCATTTCCATCGAGTCTCGTGGATCCAGTGAAGATTCTAAAAAAAAGAAATGAGGACAAGGAAGGTCAGTCTAAACAGCATAAACAATAACACTGTATATGTTCGTGTTGTCGCGTAACTGCAGTGCACCTGTCCACAGCCACCACTACACTCTGGGAGCTGGTCTCCCCCACCGACTCCTGGATATGAGCCATCTGACGCTTGTCTGGACCTCCAACCAGAGTACCTGTGGGAGACCAATAATACTGTTTTGTTCCATATGGAACTCAGTTGGCACACACAGCAATAAACACACCAGACCGAACGCTTCGGCCCCCTCCGAGAGCTATTAAATGCAGTCAAACAATGGCTTACCTAATCCTAGAGGGATGAATTCATCTCCCCCTGATGGAAAGCCTTTTATACTGCCTCCCTGGTCTCGGACCACACCGGAGATGTAGCGCGTCTTCACTCCTGTTCCAATCAACTGAGCCAACTCCAGCTGACTGATACACCTCAGAATCTACAAGGGGGACAAAAACCAGTCGGATATAAAGAGACAGGCAAGAAACCACAGAAATGTTATCAATAAAGCACAAAAGGAGGTGTAGGGAGTTACAGAGGAGAGCAGGGGTTAATGGCAACCAGGGGAGTCACATTATTTTACCTGGAGAGAAAATCTGCCAATCACTCCAAGATTTACAGTTTTTTCATAAGCAAGTGATACATCATCCAAAATTAAAAATTCTGTAATCATTTATTCACCTTCCTGTCATTCAAAACCTATATGACTCTTTCCCCTGTGGAGCACAAAAGAAGATATTTTGAGAAATCAGTGGTTTTGTGTCCATATAATGGAAATCAATGGGGGCCAATGTTATTTCAAAATATCTTCTTTTGTGTTCTGCAGAAGAAATAAAGTTTTTATAGACATTTCACATATGGGTAATACGTTATTTCCTGATTATTAAGGAAGTTATTAATATCCCAGTTATCGTTAATACCAGTATGTTTTATAGTTACATCAATTATATTTCATTAGTTTAGAAAAACATGTTTCCAGCCATTCACGATCCTGCAAGTTTATACTGAGCAAAATTGTCTGGGATTTCCCTCACCATCGAGTGAGTAAGCAAAAGGCAGGAAATGGAAAACCTGGAACAGAAGCAGACACTGAATGCTGCCATTTAATTTAAACAGCTCTGTTGCTCACCTCGTGCCAGGAGTTGCCCAGGTAGTTTCCGTCGGTGTGGGCGACCATGATAAGAGTCTTTATGGTGTCGATGTTCTTCTGCTTCATCTCTGTGATGCTTGAGCTGGCGGTCAGCAGCGTAAACCTGGCCAGTGCCTGAATGTATGCATCCCTCTCCAGCTGCATGTACAGGAAAATACATCCATAATATTTAGACCAAGCTTTGTAAGAAGGAACTACAGATATGCTTGACATTTGTGCATTAGAAATGCTGATAAGTGCCAATCACAAACCTGCATGTTGAAGATGCAGGCGATCCTGATAGCGCAGCGGATCCCCTCCAGACACAGGGACGCCACTTCCTGATCATCACAGTCCTGAAGTCCGACGCTAAACGCCGCCAACAGAGGAGTCCAGGCCAGCTGTTACACAAAGATCAATACACACATGACAAAACCACACAAAAATTCAAGCATAAACAAACATCCTTTGGTTTCACATAATTCTAACTTTCTAACCTTTCAATATATGTTTCTAGACTAATGTGTGAAACCACTTCCTGTTACATCATCCTGCACAAACTGCCCGTGACCCTATAGTGACCTTTCATGCAAGACTCGATATGTTACCTTGAACATGGGCCGGACATGCTCCAGGTGAGTGGCGCTGAAGAAAGGTGCCTGAGCATGACTTACAGCCTCCATTAGAGCTTTAGCCGTCTTGGCCATATGCTCCATCTCCATGTTATACAGGAGCCTCCTCTGCTTCTCATTGGGTACATCTTAAAGAAAGAAAAACTGGACTTTAATTCAAACCTGAAGCAGGAAATGACACCTCAAACATCAATATGAAGAAATTGATTTTTTCAGGACTCACAAACCCAATACACTTACACAGAATCCCACATCTATAAACACAATATGGCAGGATTCATATAGACAGGAAGATGCTCTTACTCTGTTTGCTGGACTTGGGAGTGATGGAGTATTCTTTACTCTCTTTCATGGCGATCTTCTTGCCTGCGATCTCGTCATAGATGGAAGACAGATATTCCTCAGGCAGGTCCTTGCTGTCATTAATGCCGCGGTTCATTTTTATGTACTGTTCCTTTGTCATCTTGTTCTTCACCTAAAGAGAAAAACCAAACGGTACAGTTGGGGTTACTTCAAACCTCTGGCTAAATGAACACTATTAATAAGCAGTAAAAAAGGATCCGTTTTACCTGTGGGCTGTGCAGGTCTGTGGTTAACATGATGATAGAGTACGCAAGAACATAAGCCGTATCTGCACTGGCGAACAGAGTCTGCCTACAAAGCAACAGACCAATCACGTCAGCATATACAGAAACCCCATAAACAATTGGAAATACGGTCAGATTGCATTACTCACCCCTGATTGCACTCCAGGTAGCGAGCGGCAAACTTCTCCATGAGCCTGTCGATTTTCTGCGCTTCACCCGGAAGCCTGAAGCCTTCCAGAAAGACACGGAGCGCTGACACAAAGTCTTTACCGCAAAAGTCCAGCTGGTCCACGTAACTGTACATCACCTCCTTATTAAACTTCACATTCTCTCCCAGAAACTCTCCAACCTGAGTCTGAATACAGCGGAGACAGAGCTCAACATCAGCACTTGAGTAGTCAAAGTGGTACAAAATATTCTAGTTTGCTGGTTTATTAATGTGCTCACTGTGTCCAGTCGCTCCTCCTGGTGCAAGAACTGGGCTATGTCCTCCGGCGATGTTCCCAGCATGCCTTGCTCCTGCAGGTACAGCAGTCCCCTTTTTGGTTTCTTGTTAAACCTTTAAGACAGACAGAAAATGGTCAGAGAAGTGGAACAATAAAAAACCAGAGATGGAAAAAACAAGAAGTGAAAAACCGCTAAGAAATAGAAGACTCACAGATCAATACCATGCTCGATAATCTCTTTCTGCTGTTTGATGACCTCATATTGTTCAGGGTGATCTGGATGAGTCTGCTGAACACCGGAAGATATGGTGGAATCCAGAGAGCTCACACTATCTCTGCGAGAGGACAGGTGATCAGGGAGCTTTCCATCTGCGCTGTCACCCTCTGCTGGACGCTCCTGACCTACATCACAACACAATACGAATCACAGCCTCGTAAAACAACCAAAGCCTAAAATAATACCAGAAACTACAGTGAACATGTATCAAAACTCTATTGTGAACAAAAGTACCATGCTTTTATACAGGAACTTATTGCAATGCAAGCAATAAGATACACAATTGTCTTACCGAGGTTGGCCTGCAGATTGGGGTTAACGTACAGATCTTTGCTCCATTCCACCATGCACTTCAAAATGGACACCAGACATTCCAGTCCTTTCTTTCTCAAGCTCAACTCCTGAAATGAATTATTACCCGATTTTTTAAGGTGCGACTTGAAATGAAATGCTGGGGTAAATGCACTGAAATGAACCCTACATGATGTTGTAGTAATGTGGAATCATACCAATGTTTCATAATGTCAACATGTTCTGGAAACGAACGGTGTTCTGTATAGTATGCAGTATGATTGGATTCTTTTTAAATACCTGTAACGGAGTCATGCCGAGCTCTTGTCCACTCCTTCCCTGGGCGATTTTAGACAGATCATTTACCAGCCGCTCAAAAATGTTGGCAGCATTGAGATCACAGTCATAGTTCACGTAAATATCCACCACACACTGAGCATCTAGAAGAGGACAGAGACTTACTCAGTACTGGATTTCATATTAGAATCTCGACAAGTGCGTTTATATTTAAATAGTGCATTTCCTCTGACCTGCACAGATTCGAGTGAGAGTCTGGATGACCATCCACTTGTGCTCAAAAGAGCTGGATGATGTCTCCAGGATGGTCAGAAAGATCTCTCTGAAGAACACCTGAGAAGAACCCAGCGTAGTTTTAGAAACAAAATAAGCTCAAATAAGCAATGCAAAGTTATACAATGCAAATCTTGCGTCATCATTTTTTTACCTCGATCTGCATCTTAAGATGCACTTTGAAGTGAGAGAGCAGGGTCAGGAAGATGGCAAGAGAAAGTTCAAATACTTCAGGCACAGACGAGACACCGTTTTTAGACAGCGCCACACACAGGTACTGCTTGATAGCGTTCACGAACATCTCATGGGTTCTGAATACAGGACCGGCACCCTGGAGCACTGACAGCAACAGTTGTAGCGAAACCACCTTAGAACGCAACTCATGAGATCTGTGAGAGAGGAAGAGAATACAGAAATAGTAGACGAGTACTGAGTTACAGTACTCTCAATGTCTCAATGTTACACCCATTGTTTTAGCAAATCACAACCCCACACTAGTCACCCTCTACTTATCCGATAAGTGCTTGGAAAGTAAATACAAGTCCAATAAAATAACAGTTTATTTGTCTGTAAAGATGTATTTAAACCCAAGTCTATAAATATAGCAGTAACAGCATCATTAAATATACAGGCATGGAAAAAAATAGGTTTTTCTGATTACTATTTAAATGTCTGTTTAGGTAAAATGATCATATTGTTTCATTCTGTGAACTAATACATGTGTTTTTACAATGTGAACAATATTTCTCCGAAATTTCAAATAAAAATATTGTTTCTATTTGCATTTATTTACAGAAAATGAAAACTGGAGAAACAGGTCAAACAAACAGAAAATATGCTCTGCATTTATTCAGAACTCAAATACTGCAAAATTACGTTCAGAATCACTTTGAAGCAATACAAGAGTAATATTGTATTAATAATGTATTTAGGAAAAGTCCAAAAATATTTTTTGTATATGCTAACCTAATTTTTATCACAGTTTTCATGCGTCTTGTCATGCTCTCAGTGTTTCACATTGCTGTTGGATGACTTTGTCACTTCTGAGGTTTGATTTTGTTGAAATTCAACAAACACTTGACTGGAATGGCAATGATACATCTAGAAATGCTGATTTGAAATGAAAATTAGGAGCGGTTTCTTAATTTTTTCAACAGCTATTTTTGGTCCTCTGGTTCTTACTTTGGGTCTGGTGGTCCATCAGCTAGTGGCTTCATGGAGAGTTTGCAAAGCGAACGGAACACGAGGAAGGCGTCCTTCTGCAGGATGTGGGAAAAGCGAGCAGCTGTCTGGCTGCCATGCATGGTGTCTGCATCCTGCTCATACAAATAATAAAAGACCAGTCTGACCACAATGAAAGCGTGTCTTTGCAGATAATAACTTAATGTCTCTCATATGAAATGGACTTGCTCACTCGACACCCGTAGTTCAAACTGAAAGCAAATTAAAAACCCACCAGAATATCTGTTGAGGACTCAGAGGCACGATCGTCCACCGTTCCGTTCATCTGCTGCGAGTCCAAACGGACAGCAGGGGGCGGCATTCTGGTTTCAGAGTCAGAATGCTGATCCAAGCCTGTCGGAGAAAGGCCAAAGGTTAGGTAAATCTGCTTTTAAGCAGGAACGAGAGCATATTAGGTTTAAGTGTGACTCACCTCCTTCAACAGAGCTATCTCCCAGACCGCTGTCTGGCTCGGCCTCTTCCAAAACCTCAGTAGCTGCTTCAGTTTCAGGATGTAGATGAGCCTCCTCTGCCTCCAATTTAAGTGTTTGGCTTGACTCTTGAGTGTCTGAGTCATTAAGAGTAAAAGATAAAAAACATGCCAGTGGACACTTAAGCCATGCCACTAAAATATACTACTGAAAGTAACCAGTAGCCAGAAATTTGATGTGTTTGGCCTCATATGTCATTGTAACCTGATACCATTGATACCTGGATGTGGAGGTTCCTTTGAGCTCTCTTTATCTGTAGCAAACTCCTCTTCTGACTTTGACTCTTCTGTCTGGCCATTGATAGAGGATGAGTCTTGAGGGGTGGAGGGGACCACTGGGGGGCTGAGGGAGAAGGAAGGGGAACCGTTCTGTTCCGAGCGGGCTTGACCGAGCCACGGAGATCCGGACCCTCGGCCGGGGGTGGGGGAAGGGTTCTGCGTCACAGGTGAAGGGTTACTGGATACTGGCGAGGGATTGCGCAGCTGTAAATGTTGTCTTTCCTTTTCCAACTCCTGAGCTTCCAGAGCCTGCAAGAGAATCAACAGAAAGTGAAATCCCACCAAAATTTACCAACTCATACTGCCCCAATCAGGCCAAGCAGTTCTAAGAACAGTAAGGAACAGTTACAGTTAAATTTCCACTTGAGCCAGGTTCAGCACAGCACGATTACAAACCTTGGCCCGGAATATTCTGAATGGTCTATCGGTGCCTAACAGGGTTATGTAGTGACCAATGAGCTTCTCTTTTGAGAATTACTATCTCTTTCTTTTCTACTTTTTGGAGTGAACTATGTCCTTAAAAATGACACTAACCGCCTGGTTCTCCATACGGGTGAAGATGACATTAAGCATTTGTGTGAGAGTGGCTTTGGCCGTGGTTTGGTTGATCAGGTTGCGGCTGGCCAGGTAGATGTTGTAGCATGTCCGTACAGTGAGAAGAATCGTTCCCTCATGGATCTCTATGTGCGGTGATGTCACAGCTGTCAGAAGAGCCTGCAGAGCATAATAATTAGGGATGCACCGAAATTAAAATTCTTAGCCGAAGCCGAACATGATGTGAAACACTTGGCCGAAGGCCGAATAATACCGAACACTGAACATGCTTTTTTACATTTCTTCTATTTATTAACCATAATTTTCACTATTGCACAAACTGAATAGTCAAAATGTGCTTTTTATAATTTGTCTTGCTTTTCAATAAAATACAATACAACTTAATATAAAATTGAGCAAAACAAAGTAAATTCAAACAAAAAATTGAGCCTGTGAATAGCCTATATTAATTAGGCCTATAACTGACTGCTAAAAGAATGTAATGTAAGGGTGCGTTTACACTTGGCATTAAGGGTGCGTTTACACTTGGCATTAACATGCGATCTCGGTGATCCGAACAAGCAGATCGGATCTTCAGACAATCAGGACACAGCGCGTTTACACTTGTCAACAAGTGGCTTCCACATCTGGATAACTGATCGGATCTCTATAGTTTCACGCCCATTATTTTAATAGGCCTGCAATTTAAAAATAGACACGTATAACGGGGAGGATGAGCATGTTACACATTTGATACGCAGCCATGTTGAACTCGAGGCAGCGGTGGGAAGTAAACCGCGGTTAAAACGATTAATGATCATATATGTGAAAGTATAAGCAGAGGACGTTTGTAAAATGACAAGCTTTTGTAGCACAGCTGTGGCGGGTTTCACTAGCACGCACACACACACAGACTCTAACGGTGTTTTTAAACACATCATTTGTTTATTCATGTCACAGACACATAAAATAATCACATAAGTAGGCCGAAGTTCCTATGATCAAAAGCGACCACTTACATCGTTCTCGTCTATTTGGGTTGGTTCGGCTGAAAGTGACAGCGCGTCGTTTCTTTGGTCTGCGCCCTAAATAGCGTGTTTACTGACATCAGCTATTAGCAACACAATCTTGTTTCCGTGTGTAAATAATATACGGTGTATTCAGAGCTCCGTTTTAAGCTGCCCGTCTGCCGCTTAATCTGTCTTCCGGGGACGGTACTTTCGAGTCAGATCCGTGGGCGTGGCTTGTTGGTTTTGACTAAATCTTAGGTGTTTCAAGTCTTACGAAACCTTTACCCTAACCCACACCCTAACCTTACTCTAACCATCTAAACTACCTATGATTGTTAAAATTGATGAAAAAACACATTTGGGTCATACGTCAGACTCGAAACACCAAGGATTTAGTGAGAGCCGTACGAGACACAAGCGGCAGCAGCCCTCGGGGAACCGGACGGTTGATTACGCCGTATAGGCTACAGTAAACACACACACGTATGTTAGAAACAAGCTGGTATAGTGTTGCCATTCGTGTCTGTGACATGAAAATAAACAAATGATGCGTTTTAAACTGGTGATGTGTGTGCGAGTCAACGCCATTCATGGCAGTCACAAATACAGTGATGATACAGCTGAAGTGGTCAAGTAAAACATCTCGTGTGATTTGACATAAATCCTCTGTAGGTTAAAGTATCCATGATCATTTCGTGGGAAAATGAACGAGTGTGCAACGCTCGGGAGCAAGAGTAAACTTTCCTCTGTATTTGTCAGCTGCTCCGCAGACAGATACTATTGAGTCTGACAGGTTTCGGACAGACGAGAGAATAATGATAGCGGGAGGGGTTTTCTGTGAAATTGTACCGGTAAATGTAGATAAACTGTCTGGATTGCGTTTACATTACACTGAGATCCGATCACAATGCGTCCTCGACTACCTCTGGATCAGGACACGCTGATCGGATGACATTCCGATCAGAAGCGCGTTTACACTTGTCTTTTCAATGTGTATGTGGACAACATCCAGATACAGATCGCATGTTAATGCCAAGTGTAAACGCATCTGAACCCCTACAACAAAACAGTTCATTAAAAACTGCCATTCCACATTAGGCCTATAAACTAAAAATACGAATAAACTAAAACTGTTGGATTATTATAGGCTACATTGCAAAATGATTTGAGAAAAAAAAACATCCAATGCAAGCATTGTCTCTCTTCCAAACTCCACCCACAAAAGATGACTGTTCTAGAAGGTGCACTCGTGGATGCACCGAACATACTTTGACAAGTTGTTTAGTACAGGGAACTGTGTGCACGCGACCACTGTATAATGTCAAAGGATGTCGCGAGCGGCGGGGCTACTGTCAGACAGCCCGCTTCCGTCTGAAGTAAAGTTACCGACCGGTAAAGACGCTTTCATTCGGAAATTTACTTCCGTGCGGCAAGTCCCGTGCTTTGTCTTTCTCTGACACTTTAAAATGCTCCACACACACGCACAGACACGCACGCACGCACTGCCAAAATGTTTGCGGCAGTAATAAAGCGCACACGTCTTTCTCTTTCTCTGCGCTGGTTGCTGCTTGATCGTATCACGAGTCATGATCGGTAAAATTTATTCGGCCATTTCAGAAATTCGGCCGAACACCGAACTTGCGTTTTTTTGCTATTTTCGGCCGAACATTTTCACTGAATACTGATTTACTTAGATATTGTAGGGTCCAAAGGTTTGAAACCACATTGAATATCTGTGATTTATTCTCTTATTTATACCTGGAAATAAAGTTGTGGGACTAAATTAAATAATAAACAAAAACAAAATGGGACATATTAAGACTAAGACATCAATACAAAAATAGTGTTAATTTCTCAATAAAGCTTTCACTAATATTGTCATGTTACAATTGGTGATTTAAAAAAATAACGCAAAATAATAATATGATTGGTCTCAGAACTAGAACCTTAGACTCTGTTGTATATGAGAACGAACATGATTTAGGGACAATAGCAAGTTTACAGCTACAGGTCAATCCCGACACTAATGAAAACTGATCAAGATAAAATTCACATTTAAGACATTTAATAGGTGGTCTTCTGAGATCATCATGTGAGCATATATTCACACATTTTAGTGATAAACGTTAAAGGGATACTTCACCCAAAAAATGAAAATTCTGTCATCATTTACTCACCTTCAAATTTTTCCACATCTGTATAAATGGGAGTCAATGGGTTAAGATCTGTCTGGTTATAAGCATTCTTCCAAATATCTTTCTCTGTGTTCATCAGAACAAAGAAATGTATACAGATTTGGAACAACTCGAAGGTGAGTAAATGATGACAAAATTTTCATTTTTGGGTGAAGTATCCCTTTAATCTTACAGAAAACTAAAACTAATACACACGTAACAATTTACTCAAGTTGGTGCCCTACCCTATTATGCAAACAGTTCCTCTCTTTATGTAAACAGCCTATTTTTCTCTATGTCTAGAGAGTGACAGAGGAGCTGAAATACAGCATGCTTATCTACAGTGATAACAGTTTGGCTTGAAATCAAAGACTTTGAACCAGTTCTGTCACGATTATGAAATTTGCCTAATAAATTATTCATTTTAGGGGGGGCTTTGACAATTACAAAGTAAAATGTAATGAATCATAAATATTTAAATTCAAATACCTTAAACTTTAGTTCCAGAATCACAGAATTTCAGTGTGTTCTCAAAATATATTGGCATTATATCAGCCATCTCTCCCTCTGTCATAAGGGGTGGGTGCTTGTCTAGAAAAACAAGTTGGCATGATGGAGGGTTGTGTCACCTTAATGATTTGTAGCTGCACCCCTTCATCAGTCTGTGGACCCTGAAAGCAGTTGCAGATTGTCTCCAACAGCCGATCAATCAGTCGTTTTCCTGGAGCCCCGCTGTCAGGGGCGTTTCCTGTGATGTGGCCGTATGCAATGAGCTTCTGTGGTGAGACAAGGAAATATTAAAACAAGTGAGTGGTGAATTACCGAACTAAACTGGTCACCACTTGATGTCCAATGTAAAGTCTGTCTCCTAAAGCTAACCATCTTAAATAACCTTTGTGGTTAGTTCCCTGTAGATCAAATCACAAGTCTGAAAAACCCGAATTGAAAACCTTTCAAGTGTTTTTAATTCAATAATGACAGGTTTGAAATGTCAGGGTTGAACAGGATGACGCAACGCTACAGTCTGAATGCCAGGAGTACAGAACACAGGACGTACCTGCAGGCAGTCGAGAGATGTGCTGACAATGCGCGGGGACTTCGACTGACACGCCAACTCAAACGGCAGGACGTACTTGTCCGCTTCAATGTAGTTAGCTCGGGGTGGAACAATAGTGCCATCCCTGGTACACACAGAATTCACAGCACAGATGAGTATGAAAATATTATATATATATATATATATTATATTATACAGTATAGCAATATTTTTATATATTACCCCGGTTAATCTTAACAACATGGACGCAAAACAGCAACAGCAGTGAATGAGTGTGACTAGTGTTTGATGTTATTACATATCAGGGATGGTTCAGAATAAAGATGCATTAGGCCCGATTCACATTTCGTGTCAAAAACTGCGCGGAAAATGCGAGCCACGCCACTTTCTCTCTTCAAATGAGCGCGGCACTCTGAAAAGTAGAACTATTTCCATCTCGATGCGGCGCTGACACGCCTAAAAAAAATGTGCCTATTTGTGCGCACCTACCGCGTGTCTACATTTAAAATAACAAATATGCGTGCGGGAAAAGACACGAAATGCGAATCGGGCCTTAAACTTCTGTAATCCTTTTCAGAAAAGCTATTAAAATGTTCTCCCAGTGTTATTTCAACGTTTCAGTGAACCTTAAAAGAGACAGATTAAAGGGATATTTCACCCATAAAAAGATATTTGGTCATCATTTATTCACCCTCATGTCATTCAAAACCTGAATGACTCTTTTTCATCTGCAGAACAGAAAACAAGATATTTTGAAGAATGTTGGTAACCAAACAACACTGACTCCCATTTACTTTCATTGTATGGACACAAAACCTCTAAGATATTTCTCAAAATATCTTCTTTGGTGTTCCACACAAAAGTCATAGACAGGTTTTGAATGACATGAGAGTGAATAAATCTTTTAAGAATTTTTATTTTTGGGCAAACTAACTATGCCTTTAATGGATGGTGTATAGTGAATGAGATGAGGTGCAAGGAGCTCAGTTGTAAACTTACTTCTGTTTTTCCAGCTCAAGCTTGATTTCATCTATAAAAAAAAGAGAAACAAATTAACACACGAAGATACTGTTACATCACTGAGAATCATCTACACCCTCCTTCAAAGCAAACAGACCTGAAGAGGAAGAGAGTACTTATTCAGAAAAACACAAAAGGCCAATCAATCAGACACAAAAAGCTTACAGTTTTAATTTATAGATGTCTCATCTCTGTTTTTTTTTTAGTTGATGCTTAATAAGACAATTTGAGTGTCTCAGTCTTGAGTACCATAGGATATCTCTGTAGAAATAACATCTACACATGCCATAACAGTGCTAAAGCTATTAAATACACAAGCAACATCTACTGTATATTGGTGTCTAGTCAGCAAGATGTAGAAATGATTTTAACATTCACATTTAAAATTTTCTTTAGCAACTTAAAAGCTCAAGAACCCATTCAATGACATGGTAAAAAAATCATCTATACAATTTACTGCAATTGTTTCTAAACAAAACATTTCCTATTAATAAATTAAATCTGAGGTCCACGAATAAACATGCTTTCTGGTTTCTTTATTTCTGTTTCACTTACACTTACAAGTGCCTTTAAATTGAAATAGGTTATTATTCATTATCAGGCAGCCATCTCCTTAACAAAAGGCACAGGAAACAGCTTAGGCAACATCATATTTCATAAGACGCACACATTGCAAGGTATTCTAAATAATTTCGTAAAAATCCTATACCTGACAACCTGAGAGAAGGCAGAATTTATTACTACTGCTGAATTGAGAAACTATGTATACAAGCCATAACCTAGCAGTGAATCCGGATGTCTCTTCGACTGTGTAAATATAAGTCTATGGTGGTCAACCTCATTCAATTACATGAGGGAATAAGGGGAGAGAAACAAATCACCCGAGAAATACCTTAACACTGTAGTTATCAGTTGTTTTTTAAGATTACGCAAGCAAATATGCATAAAGAAAAAGACCAAATACTGAGTTTGACTATTCTGTTCAAATGAAGCTCTCTTTATTCTTGACTGACATGTGGAAACCTCCGGAAAAAAGGTTTAATGGTGGAAAAGCTCACCAAGAAACTAGATCCTCCTGTTTCAACAAGTACTCGTTCAGTTAGTAAATAAGTAATGCAGCACAGGCGGGACGAGCCGAATGAGTTTGACCTGCATTTCAGGCTCACATTGAAACAGATACATAACCGTTTCGGTTAGTTTTTCTGCAAAAAACATGCGTTACATTTACAGTTTGTTCCCAGCTAATAGCAATCACACATGACACCATGTGACACGTTAAAACATATTTCATACTATACTTCATAAGAGTTCAAACTGCTAAAGTACAAAAAAAGTATGCGAAATAGGCCCGGCGCTTATCGGCATCACGCACAATGCAGATCGATACCGATGTGTAGATCAGTAACCGATCTTTAATCGATAAGTGACACACAAATCACATATCTGACAGTTAAAGTCACCATAGCAGCTGAATGTTAACAACGTAACATTCAAGCGCATCTTGTCGGATAGCAGCTGATACCAGCTAACATATGCTAACAGCTCGTGATCAACCAAAACAAGACAGGCTGAACACACCGATATGTCATTTAGACCGCTGCATCAACATGTGATTTAATTACCGCTGACAATAAGCATGACAATCTAAACTAAAGAAAAATATCACACAATACGGTCTGACCTGTCACTGACGGCTGCTAGGATGACGTTAGCTCGCTACCCGCAATTTCACGTAAAATGTCAGTGGGCAGCGGCAGCTAACTTATGGGATCTAAATATGCGATTGAGGCCTGAGCTGTTTTCATGAGGATCAAAATAAAAAGTGCTCACCTAGCGCCACTTGACAGGCTTTGCGTAGCTGGCTGTGCTGGCTCCGCTTCACCTCCTTATCCGACAGGATTTTCTCCAGCGCTCGAGACAGAAACATGCTTTTGGTGCTCAGTGTTTCTGTCTGCGTATGCCGTCGATGAATTTCCAGCTGTTCTTGTTCTTTCATCTCTCGGTCGAGGTTAAAGAAGTCCCTCAGGCCGTCATTTCTGGCCCGGTCCCTGCGGTTTGGCAGGTGTGTGAGGGTGTCAGCCAGGAGCGGGCAGCCGTTGTCGCTGTATCAGACACGGAGGCAGTTGGACGCTGCTGCTCTCTCAGCACTGCGTCGCCATGTTGGCCGCACGTCACGTCACGTGACCCAAGGCGCTTACAATGATGTGTACATGCATAGAGCTCGGGTGATATACAAGTCTGGGCACTGGTCAGTTTGGTCAGGGCAGGTATGCGTTGGCATAGGTCAGGAAAAACTGCACGGGGACCAGTGTTTTTCATGGTGTCCAAACATAATATAAAGGAAACGGTGACCATGAAGCTTCCTATAAAGAAACAAACAGTCATAATAAAACTGAGTAGAATCCGTCACTGAATGAATAAAGATCTTGGACTTCACTATTTCAAAATGTGATGATATTATGTCATATGTTTAGACATACATTTGTCATAATAGCATGTTAAGGTCAAATTTATTTTTCAGAATTGCGCAGCCCCATCAAACTTGTATGAAATTCTGCCAATGTTAGAAATAAATAAATACAAAAATAAATCTACATCTACAAAGAAATGTGTACAATAAAACATTTTTCAATAAATAAATACAAAATAAAGGATTACTTGCACTTTCATTTCTTTCTTTTTTGTTTATTGTATTTTCACTCACTTTATTTAAACGTTTGTTTCCACTTTTATTACTTTCCACATTTTTGTGTTTGTTTATGGATTTATGACATAATTGACATATTTCTACATGAATTTATGTATATATTTCTACATTTACATGTCTCTACATTTTTGTGTCCAGAACATTTTTTTTGTATATATTTATTGGATACAGGTATTTATGATAATACCCATTAATTGTTTACAATGTCAGACAACTCCAAAGAAGCAAAAATATTTACTGTAACTTGAGCAGAACTGCATTTTATAAGCTAATTTAACTGAATTCAAATGTAGCTACTTGTCATAGACCTCTGAACAACATGTTTTGCACTTTGACACCCACTGTGCTTATTAAAAAATACAAACACAGTCATGGGCATTTTAACCAATAAAAATGTAGATATTAAAATTATATGTTTATAGTTGATGTGGTTTAGGATGTTGCTACATGCTTTAACCACATGGTGGCATCATGATTTCAGAGTTCGGGGATGGACATTTTGTGAACTTGGTGTATTACAGAACAGTAACTTGACCTCCCTCAAATTGTTCAATTTACCAAAAGGCTGAGGCAGGTTTGCAGAATTGAGTTAGCAACATTGAAACAGTATTATTGTATTAGCACTTTTATTCTGTGCTTTAAATAGTATCACTGACTGCAATAATCCTGCATTGACAAGAAACTGAACACGTGCAAGGGTTTCATAAAACACAAATAACTCCAGCCTATTTTTGCTTGGTGATTGGCCAAGACTTCAAAAAGTTATTTTTAAAGATTTAACTTTAGTTGCTCTTTAACTTTAGTGTCTAATTAAAATATTTTAGTAAAGGTAAATGTAGTTTCACAATTCCTTTACTTCATTTAAAATAATAAATAGATTATATATGAATGCTGGCCTTATAATGTAAATGTAAGCATTTCACACAAAACATTTATCACAGATGAAATTAACGTTCTTTTATTACAACACCAAACAGTTAAGAAACAATATCAATGTTTTTGTACATATTAGTTGATTTCATCCAAGATTTGCTATAATACATGTGCATCTATATCTCAATATATAGCATTAATCTTTTAAAAGTTTCATATTGTGAAACAAATTTACATTATGTAGTACTAATAAGAAAATACTGACAACTTTCAGTACAAATCTATACCTTAGGATTTATCTGGCAAGCTCATTATCAAAAAGAGAAATTGACACATGATAACGCTTAAAAGCCCATTTCTAATTCCCCTATAGGTGGTCATGGATATATGGTCTCCATTAGAAATGTAAAGATATTCACAGTTTGGAAAATAACAGGTTATATTCTTTATATTTATAGTTCCAAAAAGGTGTGAGAATGAAGTTTCACCAAAGATGCTAGTGGACAAAAAATAAAACACGAGATAAAAAAATAATGAGGTTTGTATGTCAAAATACATATTATGTCTGTTTGAAAATAAATAAAACTTTTGTGGTTACAATACCAAATCATGTGTAGTGGTTATTATAAAAAATAAATTAACACAGCTCAAAACTCCATTCAATAAGTTGCTTGTACCTTGAATATGAATGATCTGTAAGAATTATGTATGATTATAGCTTCAGTGCATGTGCTACTACGAACAGGTTTTGGTAATGTACATGATATATTGTAAAGTGTAAGTGCCATTAAAACCTTTGTGTGAAATGAGCTGACATGCTCACAGCATCCAGTGTTTAGATTTCTCATCAGCTTTTATGCAGGTGAGACAGCAGTATTTAGAAATGAAAAGCTATTTCGGCTAAATCTCAGACAGCAGATCTGAACCGTATGGGCTTACAGTGAGGCACATCTTTCCCTCAGTGCATGTTGACACAAATTGTGATCTTATACTTAAGCTTACGTGTGCACACAAAAATCGTGCATGTCTCTATGATACCCATGTGTAAGGACAAAAGAGGGATATGTGTACCTATGGTAATAGCTTCTTGAAGGAATGCTTTGACAAAAGAGCTTAAAGTCCCTGTGAACCGGAAGTTGCGATCGTTTTTACTTGCACATTTTGACGCATTTCCGGGTGAAATAGAATTTTAAATGAGGAAAATAGTGGGCGTGGCTTTCGTCTTTCTCTGCTATTTAACTGGATGTATAAAAACAGCTGTTGCATTTTGAAATGCAACTGGCAGCAGACTGACAGTTGAAGGGGAGGAGTTAACGGATGCTCAGCCCAAGCCGTCTAACAGACGTCATTAAGATGGATAGTCATTACAGGACGGAAGTGCATTTTTAGAGTTTAACTGAAGTTTATGAGGGCACACGATTTTAAAAAGAGAATGACCCACATTGATAAACTATTTACAATAAACGTTGCAATATTTCAGGAAAAAATAGGCATTGTCATTTTTAATTTCACTGGGACTTTAACGTTTGTTCATAAAGATGGATGTTTGTCATTCACACAAGAGGTCATTTGCAAAATAACAATTATATATCAAGTTGGAAGGCCCACCCTTGCCTTACACAAAGGGTGAAGTGTTTGTAAAGGCGTGGAAGTTAGATATGGAGAGAAAGTGTGAACACCATTAAATGTGAATTTTCAGAGACTGAAGGTTCCGGGGCCAAGATTTCAGCCAGGCAAGTTTGCAGAGCATATCTTAAAAAAGATTAAGCTTAAAGGAAAAGTATCACCCAAAAAAGAGAATTCTTCCATCATTTATTCGCCCCCCTCATGTGATTCCAAACCTGTATGAGTCTCTTTCTTCTTCAAAACACGGAAGTAGATATTTTGAAATAACATTGGCCCCCATTGACTTCCATTATATGTACACAAAATGAAGAATTATTGAGAGAATTTTTGTAACCAAACAACACGGACCCCCATTGTATGGACACGAAATATCTTCATTTGTGTTCTACAGAAGAAAGAGTCATATACAAGTTTTAAACCACATGAGGGCGAATAAATGCTGACATATTTTTTTTCTTGTGCAAACTATCTCTTTAAGACCACATTTACTAAACCGCATTTGCTCTGTGCCAAAATTTCTGAATCTCAACCCCATTCTGATGTAACTGTATGGTTTGCCTGGTGCACTGTGGACCCCCAAAGATACGTACAGTTCACACATCACCTAAAAAAATAAGGGAAAATAATCTTCTGGCAGATATTCAATGGTCCCTGTGAATATTCAATGCCAATCAGTTTTTCCTCTCTCTAATTCGCTTGCAACACTTGAGGCTTACAGACACTCTTCATACATGAAGCATCCTTTTGTCCACTTCAGAGTGCACAATAACATCACGATATATTCCAATTCCACAGGGTCACATGGGTCAAAAACCACAGAGCAGGAAGATAGCCCTTGTCAAACAAAATTAAGTGGTACAAATAAAAAAATACCATTATATGACAAAATATGACAATAATCTGTATTTTGGCTATGATTAAAAAATTGAAAATGTACACAGTATCTTAACCGAGGCAGCAGTCTAAAACTTTGAAATGTCCAACTACGCTTTAAAAATAATGACGTTCTAACAATATCCGCCTAGCCTCCGGAAATGTTCACGATTACCTTAGTGCTGTAGACAGGAAATGATGAAAAGCACAATTCAGCATTCCTTCTAAACTTGACACTACTAACTCTCAGTCGGGTTACCATGGCAACACAGTCGCTGGGTAAGCCACCCTACTTTGTTCTCTGTCATAATGCTAAAGCACTCGTAAGGGAGTGGTTGTCAAAGTCAAAGATTGTCATGATTCATTTGGTGTCAAGTTGTTGAGATCACCCTGCAGATATCTGCATTTTTCAATCACGCTGACTCAGTCAGTTCATTATTACTCATGAAGCAGCTATTTTTGGTACAGTGCTGCTCTCAGTGGTGATGTGGTTATAAAGAGGTCCTATAAGGTGCTGTGGTCTCCTCTCTTGGTCCCACACTGTCTGGTCTCTGAATATATAGCCATGCTATACTAGTCTTATGGCACACAAAAGTGCGTATTGGCATGTGTTTCACATGGTTTGTGTTGGATCACTGTCTTTAAAGTGTAATAACCGTGCCATCTTCCTCTAGATTACGTCTCTCCAGGCCCCTCTCGCGGGCATTCAGAGACCCCGTGCTGGCACTCGTTGCCATGGTACCATTGGAGGGTCTGAGATTGAGGTGGGGTTCATATCTGGGCAGAGTGGGCATGCTGGAGCTGGCTGTCGCCCGTGCAACTGCCTGTGGAATGAGTTTAGCCTCGCTGTTCCCCTCAATCACCAGATCTTCATCCTCATCGCTCTCCTCATCCGGCTCATAGTTCTGAATAATATGAGATGGAGTCCTTCCCATGGAGACCGGCGTGGAATAATTGTAGAAACATGTACTGCTGTCCGAGGATCGTCCCGAGCTGCCGCATGTGGCCCCGCCTCCGCTGTTGATGTTGCGTACCACGTTATTGCGCTGATTGGCCGGTTTGACGGTTATAATGAGGTTGTGGCTATTAGCGATCATCATGTCCGTTACTTGGTCCAGGGACTTTCCAGCCACCTCAATGCCATTGACCTCCAGCACTTCATCGTTGACGGCCAGCAGGCCCGTGCTCTCTGCCAGGCCTCCGGGGACCATGCGGGAGATGAAGATGCCCGGAACCTTCTCCAGGCCTTGGGGAGTGACACGTACACTGGAACCATCGCGTATGTAGAAGCCCAGCGGTTTCTCCTGGCCGTGTTTGTAGAGACGAACACGACGGTGTGTTTCTGGTAGGATGTCCACATCGATGATGGACGAAACTGGCCGGAAGTCTTTGGGCAGGCTGATGATGATTGGAGGCTTCTTCTTGTTGGCGTCCGGGCGAAGAAGTACTGCAGCGAGAGCTGCAGGGGTCTTCTTACGGGTCACACTGTCTGTGCCGAATGCAGAGTAGTCGGCCTCCTCTGCACAGGAAAGGAAAAAGAGAGGGAATGTTATGTAAGGCATGTGATGAAAACGCTAATTAATGAAATCCCATGAAATCAAGTTGAAATCAAGTTTTTTTTATGTCTGCTACCTTTAACACTTTTTTCTACAAGTTGACAAAATGAGCTTTTAGCAGACATACACTTTTATAATGTATGGAATGAGAATGTCCATTTCCCTAACCCCACTTATCAAAATCATGTTTCATGGCTGTGATATAACTAAAGTGTAAATATTAAATAGGGCTGCACAACATTGAAAAAAAATGTGATATGCAATAACTTGCTAAATAATGCAATATACAATATGTGATGCTATAATGCAGTTTGTAAAGTGACAAAGTCAGTTATATAAAAATATCTATTTAAATTATATTCAAATATATTGTAAAATATATTTTTTCTTGGAAAAGAAAGGATAATTGCAACTTCTGAACATCCATGTTTTGCTGTTGCAGAACATACAAACTAAAACCATTGCGATATTGCAATACGCACGTTTGCAATATTTGAATAATTTCAATATATTCTGAATTTAATATATATTGGTATGCGTCAAGATGTCAGCTACCACAGAATTTTTTATTTGTTTACAATAATACATTAGCACTGAAAGTCTCTTCCACTGTAAATGTTTAGCGGTCAACACATCTTTTATATGTTTTTACAAGCCGAGGCATGAGCTAAAACTACTTCCTATGGTAGATTTTAGTTTAAACTAAACCCAGACTATTCCTTTATATAAACCTAATTTTTATATTTAAATCAGAATTTTAATTGAAATTAGAAATTGACTAATAGAAACGACTGTACTTCCAAAGGAAATTCCAACACATCACACACTGATTATTTTAAAATAACATTTTATTGAATTTCAATTTGTACACATCATCAAATGCGTTTCTCTGCTCTTGTTGAAATATTCCCACAGCCTTGTAAAGAAAGACTAACAGAAGATACCATAGCAGTGAATGCCTACTTGTTAGTTTCCCTCTGCCCCTCAGCTAATGTGTAATCTACTGTAAACCCAAGCCTCTCTCTCTCTCTCTCTCTCTCTCATGTCTCTCTCTCATGCCTCTCTCTCATGCCTCTCTCTCATGCCTCTCTCTCATGCCTCTCTCTACGCCATTTATGAATTCCTCAGGAGTTTACTCACAGCCTGGACTTTCACCTGCAAGACATTCATACTCAAAATAAAAAATAAAGTAGCAAGACAGTGAAAGATATATCTGGATATAAGGCTAGGAATCTGAAAGTTTAACGCAGTTCCATGTTTACAAAAAACACAACAGGTCTCCTATTAACTGAAAGAGAACAATGGTTAACCTGAGAGTTGTAATCATTAACTAAAACCACCCATGTTATGAGATTATAACTAACATTGCAATTATGTTATTTATTGATCTTTCTTATCCGGGTCAGACAACTCTGAATGTATCTTTAAATGTAAATGTACCCCGTGCTCAATAAACCCAGCACGGCGTAATAAACGGCGTAAGCAAAACCTGCTCGGCAGAGGTAGTTTTTTTCCCATTACTCCGATTTCGTGCTGCATGTAAACGCCTTTACCGGTTTCTCTCAAGTTTTGTTTATGTACACATTTCTGACAATAGTAAATAGTAAATAGTAAAAGTAAAATAGTAAAAGTCCCAAACGGAAGTTATAGTAAAATAACGCATAAAAGTCTGCTCTCGAATCATGCAGTTGACGTAGAAACGTCAAAATGAAGAACTATATATATGCAGGTACTGTGGACATGAGAAGAGATATAAAAATACAGCTTCTGACCATTTTCCAGCTGCATTTTTAATTACTAAACAGACTATCGACGATGACGTCACTGCACTCGAGAAACCCGACAAGTCTAAAACTTCCATGTAAACGAAGTTTTCTGTGTAGCAGGTTTATTACTATGCATGTAAACAAGTGAAAACAGGTTTATTTTTAAGATGAGTTTTGATAGATATTCGTTTATTTTGTGCATGTAAATGCGCTCACTATAATCCTACGGTACTTTTTGGTATACTTTTTTAAAAAGTCCTGAGCGCTTTTTCTGCGTCTTTTGAAGTTTTGAGGCTGAAAAAAGCGCCCTACGTCAAGCACCTTTTTCACAGCTAATCAATGACAGAGACCTGTCGTTTCCATAACAACATGCAAGGAACGTGATTGGTCGAGAAGGCTCAAAATTGTGGCCGAAATACCCGTTGGAGCATAGTTTTGTATAAATGTAAGTTTAATATTCATTTTCAATAACTTTAGGGATGCACCAAAATGAAAATTCTTGGCCGAAGCCGAATAAAAATGAAACCTTGGCCGAAGGCCGAATACCGAACATGGTTTTTTGCATTTCTTCCATTTATTTAGCCATTTTTTTCACTATTGCATAAACTGAATGGTCAAGATGTGCTTTTTATAATTTGTCTTGCTTTTCAATAAAATACAATACAACTTAATATAAAATTGAGCAAAACAAAGTCAATTAAAACAAAAAATTGAAATCGAATAGCCTATATTAGGCCTATAACTGACTGCTAAAAGAATGTAATGTAAGTTACTATGTACCCCTACAACAAAACAGTTCATTAAAAAGTGTCATTCAACATTAGGCCTATAAGCTAAAAATACGAATAAACGAAAACTGTTGGATTATTATAGGCCACATTGTAAAATGATTTTAAGAAAAAAAAACATCCAATGCAAGCAATTCTGACTGACAACCATTTCAGATCATGTCTCTCCTCCAAACTCCGCCCACAAAAGCTGACTGTTCTCTCAGAAGGTGCACTCGTGGCCGGGATGCACCGAACACACTTTGACAAGTTGTTTAGTACAGGGGACTGAGTGCACGCAACAACTGTATGATGTCAAAGGATGTCGCGAGCGGTGGGGCTACTGTCAGACAGCCCGCTTCCGTCTGAAGTAAAGTTACCGACCGGTAAGCTGCCTTCGTGCACAAATGCTATCTTTGAACATTGCTGGCTGCTATTTGTAACACTGCGAGTGTTTTTTTTTACTACAAAAAGCGCCATTGTCAACCTTTTCTTGTCAAAAAAGAAGTCAAGTGTGAACACGGCCTAAGGATGACTAGCTGTTAACAGAACCTTTGGTTGTTTCATCGGGTCAGTGCTGCTCCGCCATCATGTTTAAGTGGTTTTTATGTATTGCAGACATAACATTTGGGGTTTTTGTAATGCGTTGTCTTTCAGTAAGTTTGTTTATATATATGTACAGTAGTAGTCAGTAAGTTTGTTTATATAATTATGTGTACAGTAGTAGTCAATGTATCACTTGAGGCTATTGCATATTTAAAACCTAGTGAACCTAGTGTTTTTTTCCTGCCACATGTAACAATACACTGTTACAAAAGAAATGCATCATTTGTGAAAATTCACAATATTGACCTAACCTGATCGAAAAAACAAATCCATATTCTCAGCCCTTGTTTTTTTTCTTTGTGGTGTTTGTTGAACCATGTTAAAAGAAATGAGACTTTGAGTACCATGTGATTCATGTGAACATAAGTTTAGCTCAAATCGGGCATAACACTTTCTGTCTCTCTCTCTCTCACAAACGCACAAGTCTTAGCTATGCGAGTTGCTGGAGCAATCATGCATGTATGCAGATCTTTTTCATCTCCTCCAGCGTTCCTCTTCTCCTTGCCTTATCTGCTCCACTCTTCCACATTAAAGCTTAACAATGGCTTCATAGACATGTTGAAGGGCATCATGGGAAGTACCCAAGGGCCACTCAAACAGGCACAAACTAGCTTTTCTGATAGGGAAGTATATATTGAAGAAACCCAACCTGTGATATACATGTTAAACATGTAGTTGCACACAAACCTCTTTAATTTTACTTTTTTAATGAAAGATCACCGGCTCTTTGTGAAACCTGATGCCGTCACTATGGAAACCAGTCCGGTCATAATGACTCATTATAAACATGACAGAGACAGGCCTGTGTTCTAATGACACAAAAACACACATTCTACCCCATATGGGTATGCAAGCCTCATTTAAAGTGACAGTTCATCCAAAAATGAAAATTCTATGATCATTTACTCACCCTCTTGTCATTTCGAACCTTTATGACTTTCTTTATTCCGCAGAACACAAAAGAACTATCACTTTAATATGTGTAATTCTAAATTGTTTACTAAACCTCTAAACATTCCCACTAAACACATAAAACGAGGCATAAGACTTATCGGTATCCTTCTACATGTCACCTGGCTCTGTTGGTTTATATACTAAATAATTGAATATGCACACTCAGTTCAGAAGTACGCAGGGACGTTTGTGAGCAGAATCCCACGAGGGGTGTGAAAACAATAGAGATGGCACACCGTGCCTCTGCTCAACACAAAATAAGAGACGGGTTCATCTCATCCAATATTCAGCAGCTTTGTGGAAGACTTTATGAAAGCCGCGCTGCGCTGGCTCATGTTTCACATTTGTGAATGTCTCATTCAGGGATTTTTTGCATGTGGCTACTGTGCGACTTTCTGTTTACTGTCTGACTCCACACAGCAGCTCACAGAGAAATGCGGGCCGATAATTCAGACCAGCAGCTGCTGACAGTATGACAGCATGCATGCAACATTTCTGCTGCTTTAAGTTTAAATCTGGACATCTCCCACATGGTGAGTGTGTGCCATCCCGTTCCAGTCACGGTGCAATACCGGAGGGGGTGGAGAGGGAGGTTAAGAAAGAGGAGAGAACCAGACTGAAAGACTAAAGGTTTATGGGAAAAAATAAATATTATTGAAAAATGTTAGAGGTGCTGCTATTTTGGGCTCACTGTGTGCATACTTCAGCAGCAGTACTGAGATTGAGTAAAACCTCTACTGATAACAGAGAGCACGAGCAAAGCCTGGAGCTGTGAAACATGGGAAAAGCCCTCGAGAATAAGCCACGCTTAAAGAAAAAAAGTAAGAACACGAGGGAAAGTGTATGAAGCTCATGAAATCATGAAAATGCATGTTGCTCTCGGAAGCTGGCATTAAGTAAACACGGCAACTATCCATAAAGTAGTTATACATTTGCCCTATAATGCAGTCAGACTTGTCAACTTATTCTAGCTAAAAAATACTCACTTAAATAATAACAACAGTATAGACCAGCACAGAAATATGTGTAAGCAATGATCAAGCCATTTTAGTCTGAGACTATGCTTTTGCACAATACAACTTTATAATAAGAGTATAACTGGCATCCCATTTTACTCTTATTTTATAGGCAACAATTAATTTCTGTCACAGCTGCTGCTGAAAACCAAAGAAAACAATTTACTCAAGCTTGTTTAACCTGTATTCTTAAGTGATGCATAGCACATCACTGCTTTGATAAGGGTCATTACCTTTATAATGCTAAAGGTTGTTGTGATATATTTACAACCAAGGAAAAAACTGTGATAAATAGGATATGCAGTGTGCGTGTTTAATAAGTGTGTGTGGGTGGAATGACTCCTCCTGTCACATCACTACTGCCGCATTCATCAGTTTTATTCATGCTGACGATGCTCATTGTTCTCTCTCCCACCTCATCTTTATCTCTCTCTACCTTTCTGACACAGTCACTGTCTCTCAGGGACTTTCATGACTGTTTCGCTAACCAGGATGTGAGCTTGTTTCTGCGGGTCTGAGTTTGGCCTGGCCCTAGTCTCTCAATCTCTGAACACAGGCCCACACTGAACGTTTTGTGCATTAATCCTTGCTGGGACCCCCTTTTCTCAAGTTTCTCCAGGAAACGCACACCTTCTCTCTGTCCGCCTCTGATTCTATCAAGAATGTGCACAGGTAAAGGTCACCTGGTCATGGTTTCGTTTTACTGCTCTGAGGTTAATCATACATAGCTTCATCATAAAGCACTAAAGTCGCACTAAAGTCACAGTCATCAGCATTCCTAATTTATGACAGAGGTAATAAAAAATTCTTCTGTTATATATTTAGGTTGGGTTAGGCCAACTACGACACGACACATCATGACACCCTTTAGAGTTAGGCGGTTCATGGCCAGAATAATCTACAATATTCACCACACATTCTGCACTTTAGTCATGTTAAACAATATGAATGACTACCTACTAAATATAGATAAATTACACATACAGTAAATGAAACATACAGTAGTGACCAAAAGTGATGTATGGGGGTATATTTGTTCAGCATTTGCTTTTAATGCCTTTTCAGGTTACATTGAACCATCAAACTATGACGTGTATGGTACAACATCTGACAAAACGTTACGCCGGTGTGACGAGGGAGGCGTGACGAGAGCCGTGAGGCAGGGAGGCGGGGCCGGTGGCGTGAGTGATAGTGGGAATCAGCTGCGTGAACACCGGTCCCGCATGTCTCTGCCTCACGGCTCTAGTCACGCCTCCCTCGTCACAGCCGGTTTTACACATACTCCATTGGCAGTGCGTATATTTTTTACGTGCCCATGTTAACGGATTATATCATTCACACAGCATACGGATGCGGTGTGGTCCGTCCGGTGCAGTTGCGGTGCCGTGCAGCAGTGCAGCGATCGTTTATGCATCAAGTCTAATTTTGCTGTACAGCACGGACTGATTTAAAGCGATAGAACACGTATCATGCTCTAAATCACACAGATGAAAATGTAGTAATTTCACCATAAACGCGTGTCATTAAAGTAAGCCACTAATTTCACAGTCATCTTATAGATCTGATTTCGGGATAAGGCAAGAAAAAGCTAAACACTTAGAGTTGCAAAAACACCTAATCCGGTAAAAAATACATCTAAAAGTATATTTTTATGTGAAAGACACTACACAGTTTGTTAAAATGCATGTAGGGAAGGGGCTTCTCTGCTGAAAGTGAAACTATGTGACAATTGTTGAATTTGTGGGTCACAGAAGCCACGGATCGGCACGGCACGGCAAACGCAGTCTATGTGAAAGGACATCCAGCGCATGCCGCTTTCACACCGTATATGTACTGCAATACATACTGTATATGCACTGCAAACGGAGTATGTGTGAAGCAGGCGATACACGTTTAAGATACCTATTAGACAGCATATCAGGGAAAATTGGTTTATTTAGAATATTTGAAAAAAATGCATAGAAAAAATCTTATACAGAAGAAAACACACAAAATTTTTTCTGTTATCATTGACCCTCTCATGTGGTAAGAATATTAATATATAGTCATTTTTTGTTGCCAAGTCTACTTAAATTCCTCTCAAAGCTGAGCTTCAGTTTACACGCCAAACATACCAAAACATGCATACACTTTTTTAAAGTTTTCTTTAATAAAATATTTGGAAAGAAGTGACGATGTCAATTAAATGTCCCAAGTTAGACATCACTTTTGGCCACTACTGTATATGACCTATCACAGTGGTAAATTATCAGTAAAATATCATGAGAAACCAAAAAAGTCACATATTGGTATATGATTGTATTGACACATCACTACATAATAAATTCTTTAAAAACTGCTCAAATTCAGCAGCACAGCCCTAAATACGTGTTGAATAGAAAAACTTTGTTTTTGTTAGCAACTTCTCTTTTCATCTAAAGCAGTACAAACTAGTGACCAGGTCCTTTTCTGCCCAACAATTGGCAAATAACAAAGTTTTCCTCCTAATAACACTCCTTGCCCTCACAACTTATGTCTTCCTCTTTTGCTCTCTGGTCCCTCACTTCTACATGTTTATAAATGGCTTCATTCCTCACACCCATCTGTAGCTATGCTGTCTTCTCTAATCTAACCAGCAGAAGTGATCACAGTCTGACCACATTCCACACAATGTGCAGTGTGAGCCCTCCCCAATCCTGCAGCTAACTGCCCCTTCCCCCCAAAAACACAGCCTCATCCACAGCATACCCTTCACCCCTCTTTCATCCCTGTTAGTTCATTCACCCCCTTCCCTCTCCGCTTCACTGACAACACTGGACTGATCACATTTGCCCTCTTTACCCAACAGAGAGAGTGAAGTGGCCAGCAAATACCCCTCCACACTCAAAGCATTCCACTCCACACCAGGCTTTCCATCTCCCACCTGTTGCTTATAGGTGAACAAAGACCTGCTTTCCATCAACGGCGTTCATTTGTAAATTTACAACTCGATTGTTAGATTTGTTCAGTGTTTTTTATTATTGTGAACATTTGAGTCATCATGAGTAAATGTCATCATTTACTCACTCTCTAGTTGTTCCAAACCTGTATACATTTCTTTGTATTGTTGAAGCCAAAATAAGAATACAATGTGGGAAACCAATCATATGGGCACCATTGACTAGTATACAGTGTTGGGTGTAACTAGTTACTAAGTAATTAGTTACTGTAATTTAATTACTTTTCACTTGAAAAAGTAAAGTAAGGGATTACTCTTAATTTTTTCTGTAATTTAATTACAGTTACTTTTGATGTAATTAAACTAAATACTTTGTGTAATATACAGTATGTGTGTGCAATAGTGGAATAAATCAGAAATCAGAATTCAAAGTCTAACTTTAAAATGAATGCTTTAAAGGTACAGTGCGGGATGTTTTGTATGATCTATTAACAGAAATGCAATATAACATACAAAACTGTGTCTTTAGATGTGTATAAAAACCTTGCGTAATGAAAAGTTATGTTTTTATTACCTTAGAATAAACCAGTTGTATCTACATAGGGAGCGGGCCTATCTACATGGAATTTGTTATGTTGCGCAGCCATGTTTTGTACAGTAAGCTCTAACAGACAAACAGCTCTACAGAGCGCGTTTCGTATATGTTGGTCTTCGTGTGTGTTTTTAGAAGCAGCTTGCGTCATCACTGAGTTGAAGACGCACAAAGTAGTAATTCGTAGTACGGAGAGGAGGAGGAGTAGTCGTCGTCTAGCTGAAGCAACTGATTGTTCTGTCTTAGAAGTTTTGATAAAATGGAGGACCATGCGTATTGTGCACAAGAGCAGACAGAGCGTGAATCTCCGTCGTCAAAGAAATGCAAACGTGATGCTGCCAGACGAATTAGAGACAAACGGCGGCAGAAATCCAGGATAAACATCGGTGTATCTATTACCAGATGGAAGGCACTGTTGAAAGACAAATGTTTTCAAGGCGACGCCGAAGTTGCCTGTTTTCTGCTAGACTGGTAAGATAATTCAACATTTTCAATATTTCCACTTTTTCAATGTTTTGTTGAAACGGTAACGTTAGCATTTTATACAAATGGCCATATAACCTCCGAATAATAATGTTTTTCCGTCCCTGCGGTACGTACTCTGGTTGTTCCTGACTTTACAAAGGGGGAGACAAACGTCAACTAACTTACACCTAACTGCCTATGTCGCTGTCAGATCAAACGCTTTGAACAGCGTTGCTATTTACGATTAGCTAACTTTAGTTACTTCACTACTCTCAGCGTGTACTAGATAGCACGCAAGAAATATATCTAATTATAGAATTGTAACAGTAACTTTCGCAATAGAATACATGTTATTACATGTAATTACGTTAATATATTGCCTTACCTTTGCAAAGAAACATCGTTGCTTGTATCACTGCTATCCGCTGTCTCAGTAGACGACATCTTTTTTTACTGTTGCGGCCACCGACGTAATTCGAAAGGGAGGGATGGGCAAATGACTCAGAGATTCATTGCAAAACTATAATACAACGCTAGTGGCCGCTGATTTTCAAGAACTGCGCCTTTAATATATAATTCTCACATTTATAATACTTTGGTCAGTAAATAAGAGTACTTTATGTAGTTTATATTATTTATTTGAATGAATTAAAAGAGCTGTTTCATGTCTATCCTTGAATCACTTAACTAATCAAGGTTGATGTAGGATATAGAAAGTAATTAGTAATAAGTAACTAAATACTTTTTGGAGAGAGTAATTTGTACATAATCTAATTACACTATTGAATCTGTAACTAGTAATTAATTACTTTTTCAGAGTAACTTACCCAACACTGCTAGCATATTAGTTTTTTTCCTACTATGGTAGTCAATAGTGCCCCATTACTGTTCGGTTACAAACTTTCTTTATGTTCAGCAGAACAACAAAATTTACACAGATCTGGAACCACTTGAGGGAGAGTAAATGATGCCAAAGAGTTCATTTTGGGGTAAACTACCCCTTTAAGCCAAAGGCCAAATGTGGGTAAATCTCATGGCCAGGGTCACAAGCCTCTCTGTCAGCCGCATCATAATCTTACAATTTCAGTGATGTGAAATATAGGCAAAACAATGAAATAAATTGCAATCTCTGGACTATGACGAAGTTTAGATGTAGTTAACCAAATACAAATCATATTGTTTAGTGCCATTATTAAATATAATGAAACATATAGTACATTTGTACATATAGTACAAGTTTGCATTCTAAAAGTCTAGTGTGACCGCAGAATTCAGGTCACACCAACCCTGTGACTTTCAAAAATACACCTTGTTTTCAGGTAGCCTAAACCGTTCTGCTTCCGCTCTGCTACCCCGGCACAATGACATAACAGTGTTTCTGTCTCAACGCGACATTCTCTGACCCTGGAATTCCTCTCCTTTATTAAAGCGGCTCCTCCTAAAACTGAAACCGCAATAAAAGCTGCAGACGTCACTGGTGTCAGTAAAAACACGAACCCACCCCTGTGCCCTGATTCAGCCCACTGATTCAATGAATGGAAAAGTAAACAAATTTGTGGTTTCAGGAAATAAAGAGGCAGAGGAGAAGCGAAAGAGACAGCGAGTGATTGGGTTTTCAAACATGTGTCACGGCATGAAACTATCCACCTGCGTAGAAATGCTTTCATGAACCACACCTCTGTAAGTCACATGTGGAGAAAACTATGAAATTAATGGAAATAACGTGTAATGAATGATCCAATAAAATGTAATGAAGGAGCTAATATAAGTAACAGTCTGAGACAGCAGGTGTAATTACACAGACTAATAGTATTTAGTGACTCATAAATTAATCATTTGAAACTAAAAAAGAGAACAGAGTTGGACTCGTTTTGTAAAGTTTGAAAGACATGTAATTGATTACTTGTTTACAAGTGACAATTATGTTATTTACACATGAAAGCAAGCAAAGAAACAGGGAGTAATGAGTAAATGAAGAGCAAGATGAGGTTACTTAAGAATGTAAATTGGAGTGTAATATGTAAGGGATAATGTACAGGCAGCCGGTTATTATCGCAGAAATAAGCCCCGACAGTGGGATCTTGTATCACACTGAAGGGGCTTATTTCGCCATAACAGCCGGCTGCTTGTACATTATCCCACTTATTACACGGCTACTTGCCACATGAGAAAAAAACTGGACATAAAATGTGAATTTGAAATATTTTATTAGCTCATTTTTACCGAATGCAGACCTTCCGCGAGGAAAAGCCGTTTAGTTTCGATAGTTTTAATGTAAGAAACTACGTTCAAACGTCACGAACAGGCAAATTGGTTTAATCATTTGTAAATATAATGTCATATATGTGATTAAAAGACATATTTATAATACATTTTTGTGTAATATTAAACTGCCCATCTCAAAATGATTTGCAGCATCCGGGTTACAGGGTGTTATTAGTTTTGAGCGGTTGTTATTTGAAAATAACAACCCTTGGAATGTCGCGACTGGCCAAAGAATCAAGCATTCAAATGAGCCATGTAATAAAGAGAATTGACACATCAATACAGAAAATTCTAATTTGTGTGTGGCACCAAGTTTGTTATATTTGAAATGGCTCATCCAATTTTTGTTTAGCGACTGAATGATTGATTACGGCTAACAGTCTAAACTATGTTTTTTATAATATTAGTTTTACAATTTTCATCATTTTGTTACATTTTGTTGCGTAAGATGCATCGGCCAATAATCGGTATCGGTCAATAAAAGCATCAGGGCCGATATATCATGTCAATTAAAAGAGGACAGGAAAATTCAATAAATTGTCTCTGTAGAAAACGTTAAGAAACATCACCAGTTCGATGTTCAATATTAATAGTCATTATAAGAATTAATAACATACAGAAAATATTCATTTTATCTTTAGAATCATTATCGGCAGATATCAGTCTGAATAATCAGCTTTTGGTATCGTGCTCAGTTTCACTATTCCACCAATTGAGCAGAATACCAGGAGACGAGGGCATGATTAAGGAGAGGAATCGGTCGCTAATGAACTAAAGAATGAGGAGAAGAGAGCGAGACGAAATACAAAGCAAAGTGACCCCCCCATCAGCGTGCGAGCAGGATGTCTGATCAGGAAAACACATGATGCAAATAGCCGACAGGTGCCAACACCCTTTAAGCCAGCAAAAACGTCTCCGCAACAGTCAGCTATGCTAATGTTGCGTGTGTTTTGAATGTAGCTAGCTATCCCAGCATGCTCCAATCACCTCTCAAGAATCCTATGTCATTAATTCCAACCAGCTATGGCCTCTTCACCGATGCCATGGCAACAGGTAAACAAGCATGACTGACGTATTGTGGCTAACCTGAAAAGCGAGCGTGTAACGTGGGACAGGCCACCTATAGAAACACACTTAAACCATCTGTTGCAGTGTCTTGATGTACACATGCCATTTACACTCAAACAGCCAGATCCAGCATGATGAGCTCAAGTCAAGCCACTTGAAAATGCAAAACAGACCAGGACAGAACAAAACCCAGAATTCCAAACACAGACACAGCGCACCACTCAAGAATGTCTCAGACCGACCCCCAACCCCCATGTGAGCTCCTACCACAGTAACGGCTACTTTAACCCTGATCACTGAATGTGTCCCATTCCATTAAAACAACATTTGCTTTACTTTCGGTCCTAATATAGGGCACATATATGTGATTTAAAGCATTGAATTCAACTCACATCGTAGACTGTGATGTACAAAACATTGTGAATAGGATACTTGATCACATTACACTCTCTACTCAGATACCTTGTTAGGGTAATATCACATGTACTGTATCCATGTGGAAAAAGCAACCCTAGAATGCACTGGGAAAAAAATTAATCCAAGATGGAGACAAGTGAAACAATGGCTATAAATATGTTTCACTAACGAACTTTGCGGTGCTGTTACATTATGAACATGTCAAACTAATGTCAAACTCTGTTGAAATCAGTATTTGATTATATTTCTAGCATGCTTCAAATGAGGAGCACTATTCATGGCTAGTGTGCTAATCAGTCCAAATCCGTCACTTAGAACGTCCCGTTTCAGTTTGGTCACTGCCTTTGTAAATTGTAGACAGAAGGAAGGCTCACAAGGCTTAAAAAAACTTGTCTGTCTATATATATATATATATATAAAACTTTATCTATGTACCGTTTAGGCTACACAGCATAGCCTCTGTGTACATGAGGTTTAAAAGTGGGCGGATCTTAATGTGTGCTTCCATGTCACAAGCCTTGCCATGGAAACAGGTCACAGCGTGGCGCCAGGGTCGACCGTGTAATTGAAACACAGGACACACAGCGATACACAGTGACCCCTCTAATCTCCACCAACAAAGTGGCGTACTATCTATAGGTCATATGGCACACTAAAACAGCTTAGAATGGGGCACCCCACAGACAGGATGCCCAACACACCAAAAAGACACACAACGGTGATCAACGCCCATGTGTCACCAGACAAATCTATAACTTCACACTGCTACTTTAAGTGAACTTAGGTGAGGGGTAAACGTCAAAATATGTTCAACCCAAATTAAGAAACACATGGCCACAGGAGCATTAGGGGGATTATGCAACAAACTAAAACTATGTAAAGTCAAACTTCCAAAATACCTTGGGATAAAAACTGTAGCACACAACATCAAGTTATAAATACAAAATGGGTCCCATCAAAAGGCAACAGTGCCTTTATTCTGTATCTAAAATATTAAATTAGAGTTTTGCCTGCAAAATGAGAGATGTTATAACCGTACAGTAAACTGACTTTTCTGACATGTACCTTGAGACTGCAGGCACTGTCACATTATAATCTGATAGCATTGATATATAAACAAAACCACCACTTCTGGTCTGACAACTTCCTGGATCACAGTCATCACCCCCACGTATGTTATCAGTTGAAACAGCTTTTTGCACATCATCAACTATTTTAGAGCTGTACATATTCTCATTGACCAACAAACTATAACTGA
This sequence comes from Triplophysa rosa, assembly GCF_024868665.1. NCBI lineage: Eukaryota > Metazoa > Chordata > Actinopteri > Cypriniformes > Nemacheilidae > Triplophysa > Triplophysa rosa. Next base: position 11,918,419 of record NC_079910.1, on the reverse strand, counting down.
TGTGAGCTGTGATCATATAACTAAAGATACAAAAAAAATAGGCAGAGTTTTGCTGTGCGAGAGGTATATGGAGTTGAAGTTTGACCGGTCGTGAGGGACCAGTGACCCACTTCAAACACAACCCTCACCTTTCCGCTGCAGAAAGAGGCGGAGCAGGGGCGCTGCCATGGATATAGCTTTGTGGTAATTGTCATCATTGTTGATTGGCAGCAGGTCCCCATGGATGTCGGCGTAACCCACGAGCAAGTCCACATTAGGGATCCGGTGCACATGCTGGAGCAAGCCGTAGAACTCATCGAAGCGTCCCGGCTTGGACCGGTCCAAAGAGAATCGCCTGAATTCTGCTCCAAACTGGAACAGACATCAATACACAATACATATGAAAAACAGCAAGACATATTAAAGTGAATGAAAGCAATCTATTACGCAAATATTGTTACTGTGTAACTACAGAAAAGATGTATTCGTTTATTAATAATGAGTCTTACGCTACAAATGCATGGTTGTCTGTAATGTCTGACACAGACATAATAGGTTAACAAATAATATGTTTATCTTTAAAGAAAACTGTGAAACTAAATTGTCTATAGCTGATTCATAACAACTAAATTTAGAATAGCTGCATTTAAAACACCATATTCCTATTGTCACAGCACAATAACAGGCAAGAAATGTGTTACAAAAATGTAATGAGAGGTAACTGGTCAGATTAGATTGTTTCATGACTTGTAATAAATTATAAAATTATGTATAATGTGATGGATGTCAGATCTAGATTATTATGGTATGTCCATGACAAAGCAGTCCTGTATATTTGTGTTGGTGGAAGTGTGACTAGGACTTTGTTGTTGTCAATAATTAACAAGAAAACGGAGAAATGTATAAACAAAATAAGAACAAAATCGGGGTCTAAAAAGTTGTTCTTACTTATAAGACCACAGTCAGAAGAGCTTGTAATTGAAATTCTGAACTATTTAGACAGAATTTATACTAAAAATGTAATGCTTAAATGTTTATGTCCCGTAACAATTGTAAACTAGTGTTCACGCTACATGTGAGGAAAAAGTGTTTTGACATACAGGTCGATTTACAAACAGCTTTCTTCGCATACATTTTACGGAGCTGACGTGCGGCTTGATGTTTGATTTAACTTGCTCAAGAACAGTCAATATTTAATTTCCACAGACTTGATCTTGTGTTTTGTTTTGGAGGACAAGTTTGGAAAACTTTTCAGAGACAAATGATCAGCAGTTTGTTTATTAGCAAATAGTAAAAGGCTAGGTAAAATTAACTTGATCAGAAACGACTTTCTATTCAGTTACTATCAGGCATGACTCGTTTGGTAACACTTATATAACAACTTGAAAATATATATTTTAACTATTGCCGTAGAATAAGCGCCTGACAAAATGAGATAAGTAACTGTCAAAACAGATAACATAACAACACAAACTCATATAACGTTACATACGCAATTGTGTTCTCGCAATCCTATAGAGTACTCACAATTCGAGGTTGACAAAACTTACAAGGGCCATATAAGCACACCTCAACGTCTAAAGTTCACGTTAAATCTCTAACATTCGTATGTTCTGTACAGACTAAAGAAAGTAATTGGCCCGTAGGCTACACGCACCTTGCTCTTCACCTCCACGGCGTTCAGAGTTCGGTTGCTCGGCACTCGGTGGTTTTTGTTCATCTTTCGCAAGCTGGACTCCTCCACAGAAACACACTTGCCCTCCCGCGGGGCTGCGCTCATCCGCCTTCAGCTCGGATCCCTCCAAAACGGCTTTTCTGGGTTTAATCCGGTTAAAGGCGCGTATCTCGCGAGTAGCGACAACTCCGTGCCTTCGCTTGTATTGTTATCCGAGTCGAGTAGCAACGGCGACGCCTGTCAACTGAACGTGCTCCGAAACTCTGCTCTAACCCTGCCTCTCACATGCACACAAACGCACTCACCCACGCTCTGCCACACAGTACTGGACGGCCTTTCTGTGACGCTGCATGCACCCAGGAAACACAACGTAAAAAGACGCTCTGTCAAGCGCGTCACCTCTGGCCACGAAGGGGACTCGTTGTTGTACGTAGCGGCACACACATTACCAGCCCCTGTCCCTTTAATTAGAAAAAAATGAATACCACGTAAACACGGCAATTATGTAGTAACATGTAATATAAACTATCAAAGTTCCATGTTACAGTGATTATGTGAAACAATTACTGTACTATTGTATATTGCGCAATATTGTACTGGTTTTTTGTTTTGGTAGAAATAGAAAAAGCTCATTTTTCCACTCACAGAAAATTAATGTGCCCGTGACATCTTTATCAACTTTATACTGACATTTTACTCCTCTTTACTCATATAGTGAAAAAACAGAATATGTAAAATTACTCTGTATTAGTTCAGTCACACATCATGTTTTACATTTAAATGTTTGCTTTTGGAAGATCAGCAACAGACTGCAAACAAAGGATTTTAAATGCATATGTCAAAAACAAATGCAACTCAATTAACACTACTAATTACATCTCATTTTGCACGCTATTTTGTATTTATAATATGTATCTAGTCGGTTAATCATAATTTTCAGCAGCTGATATTTTATGTAAAATAAAATAAACTGCATCAAAACATGTAGCATCGAATAGCGCCATCTGGTGTCAAGATTAGAGAAGTTGATGTTTATGCTATGCCGTACCTGTAGAGGGCGATAAAAGACTTTCATCGTGCAATTTTTACTGTGGAGGAAGAGAGTCTGTCAATAGCAAAGACATACAGTAGGTAAACGCGTTTATTATATTTTAGTGAAGGTTTTCAACTTTGTCCAGTAGAAATATATATGTAGTCCGAATATATTATGTAACATGTTTTAAAATTGAGATTGCAGCACAGTAATGACAGGTGTCGTGATAGTCAACACATGTGCTGATGAAACCTTGCTCGAAAATATTAATAGAAACGTAATATAAATGCTTTTGTGAAAGATCATGAGCAATATTGTTCATTTCAAGCTATTTTCGTAAATCAGGCTTTGCCTACTACTTGTTTCTTTGCTTAATCATGCTATTGTTTTTTACTGTCAGTAATATTTTTCCTTCGATTTTAAAGGTAAATACTGAAGATTTGTTAGAAGTTTTTGTCATGACAACAGTCCAAGTGCCTGAAAAACAAGTTGATCATGTGCCAGCTGAGTCCTCATGGATCTCCTCGTGTCCTAGTGGTCTGTGGGAGGTGTACCGAAGGTGGCTTGGACCAAGACTACGAGGGGACATTACGCCCACAATGGGGTCACTTTGTAAACTAAAAGTGCGAAGAAAGAGTGTGGCAGAGGAAAACACACTACAAACTTATTCTAATGAGCATGAATCAACAGCCTTTGCTGATTCGAGTGAGCAGACTACCTCATATCCTCGCTCCCAGGATTCTGTACTTCAGGTCCCATTGGATGAGTGGTTTTTGTTGCGTATTGGAGAGGGACAGTGTGACATTATAGAGGGTTGCCTGGAAGGGATGAAGGCTGGAGAGATGTGTGTGGTAAGGGTAATGCTGGTTTATTTAATACAGTATGTGCAAAATGTAATATGTATGTGTAATATTCTGTCATATGTTGCTTTTCTCCTTGCAGTTCACAATACGTGCCTGGAATGCCAAGACTTCCAATGCAACAGGCAGTGATGCTAATGGTCCCCAAACTAAAAGTACAACAGGAGAGGGATTGTCTCAGCAGTTTATCTGCTTTACGCTTCAGCTACACTCATTAACCTCTGGGCAAGAGTCATGGCAGATGACACCGGGAGAGAAATGGGCTTGGGTGCAGTCTCACAAGCAAAGGGGTGGTCAGCGGTTTGGGAATGGAGATATCTGGGGGGCAGCAGACTGCTACTGCAGAGCTGTAAAACTGGCAATAACTTTACAGGTCCAGACCCGGAGAAATACAGAGGCAGAAAAGTCTAAAGAAGGTGTGGATGAAGATAATGATACTGCTTTGGCATCACCCAATGGTGGTGAAAAGGAGGAGGCAAAAAACTCTGGTGACTCCCATACACCTGCTGACGAGGAGTATAAAACTGTAAAAGCAGAACTTCACTCCAATCTATCTTTGTGACAGTTTAAGCTAGGCCAGCTTCATAAAGCCAGAGACAGCGGTATGAAAGCGACTGAGCTGAACCCAGCGAGCACTAAGGCTTGGTACCGGCTTGGGCAAGCTTGTATGCAGCTTGGGGAATTAGAGGATGCCCGTGAGGCCTTTGGAAAGATACTGGAACTGCAACCTGATTCTGTATCAGCTCGCACTGCTTTAAAACAAGTCAACTCCAGATTAAAAGACTTGAATAATAAACTTGGTCAAAGGCTAAGCAAGATGTTTAACTAGGAAATAAAGAATATAAAGGGAGTTTATTGTAGTCATTTTTAAAAGCTGAGAACAGAACATGTATGTCAATATTGGATAGAAATTCTCAGATTCATGTGACACATGAATCACGTGTCACATGATTCATGGAGCCTTCAGATAGTTCTAGGAAGTTATGTTTTCTCATTAAATGCTTTATTTCTTTCATTTTGTATTAATTAAATTACTTGCGTCGGGTTAAAAAAATGGGTTAAAATTTCACCACAATCGGTCAGTTTAGCCACAGCTCTATGCATTACTAGTAACTTCCGGCAACTATTGAGAGACTCCACGAACCTCCATTGTGGTGAAAAAAACTGTTGATGCAACTCTCTCTCTCAAGGGCTCTGGAAATTATATTGTGGAAAATGTTGACTGTTAAGTAAATAGTCTATTAAAATGTCACTGCTGCTCTGCGTTGTATAATTATTGACTGTCTTACTCTGTAATGTTTATAAATGGTACTTCTGGGCTTTTCTTATACTATAATTTCAAAGTGTATATACTGTATAGTGTATATATATATATATATATGTGTGTGTGTATATATATATATATATATATGTGTGTGTATATATATATATATATTTATGTGTGTGTGTATATACTGTATATATATGTGTGTGTGTATATATATGTGTGTATATATATATGTGTGTGTGTGTATATATATATATATGTGTGTGTGTGTGTGTGTGTGTGTGTGTGTATATACAGGTATATATATATATATATATATATATATACACTTTCTCATTTTCAATGTTAAAACTTCCATTCACTTGAAAGTTGTGTTAAGTAAAAATGGGTTTTTAGGACATTTACTGAATGAAATTGTGTTTTATTTATGTTTTATAAGGATATACTATACTGAAATACTGTTTTGTTGTAAACATTTTATTTCTGTATAATACAGTCATGATACAAGCATTACTGACATTCTGGAAACTTACAATAAACAAGATTATTAGCATTTATTCAGCAGACACCTTTAACTAGGCGAGATGTAAATGATGGCGCATACAGTCTACAAAGTTGTTAAAAAGTAAACAGAGTTGTATTTTCAAGTAAAGCCTTATTGCGTTTAGTACAACACCCTATGATAAAATGACGTAAATCTTAAACCCATTGCACATTGAGTCCGAAATTTGCGTCCGAAATTTCTGCACGTTAAAAAATAAATACGACCTCACGTTGTGTCAATCACATTTACACACCGCCTCCGATATTTTCGTCCGTCATAACAAAATTCGGACCGGGTTCGACTTTCTGCGTTTTCGCATCTGTATCAAGCATTTTGAGTGGCCTTTTATAACAATTCAGAGACACCGTACAAACGAGAGTCAAATACGAAAAACCGCATACGAAAATTTCGGACTGTATGTGCAAAGACCTTAAATAATATGCATGAACACAAACAAACTGCATTGTGTGGTCATTAAGGTCGCGAAGGACAAGTGCTGCTGGGGTGACGTAGTTTTGAAGGCCATACACTTGGAAGATCGCAAAAAATAATCTCTGTGATCAACATAGGTGCGGTACTTACACGTTTTGTCTACCAATATAATCTTTTTTAAAGGACTTGTTTTCCACATGCAAGGTTGGGTTGGGGGAGGGGTTAGTCCTGTTTTGTATGGAGGTAGCAAAATTTGATAGGGATGCATAAATTGGCAGAACACCGGATTTACGGGCTTGACTGGCCCGTTCTCTTTCATTTGATATGTTCAGTCCTATGCCAGTCATCGAATATTTCATTTAAGGTTTGTTTATTGGTCTAGAAGGATTAAATAGTCCTGCCCAAACCATTATGTCATTTAATTAGCTAAAATACCTGTCAATCATGTGGGTGTTTGCTGATTGGTTATTAGAGGTCGCGATGTCCACCGTTGAAACCTGTCTGCATATGACGCTGTTAGAAATGGCGGAGAGGATCTATCGTGATTTGCTGAAAAGAAAACTTAAACGTGATAGGCAGAAACGCGAAAGAAAGAGTCTTATTAAAATGCAAACAATTGACAGATATTTGTATCCTGTTGCACCACAGCCTAATGTTCAAGCAGAAAATCCAGAAGACATCAACCTGCCGGAGGACAGACATAAGTATATGCCACGTTACGGTTTACTTGCTCAAATATTTATGATTCGGTTTTAATAGTTTTACATGCTTGTTATGTACGTTTAATTATTAACTTGGCACTTATATAATCCAACATGTTCCACGTTATTTTATAGTATATTATATGAAACCGGGTTTTTCANAAGGGCTCTGGAAATTATATTGTGGAAAATGTTGACTGTTAAGTAAATAGTCTATTAAAATGTCACTGCTGCTCTGCGTTGTATAATTATTGACTGTCTTACTCTGTAATGTTTATAAATGGTACTTCTGGGCTTTTCTTATACTATAATTTCAAAGTGTATATACTGTATAGTGTATATATATATATATATATGTGTGTGTGTATATATATATATATATATATGTGTGTGTATATATATATATATATTTATGTGTGTGTGTATATACTGTATATATATGTGTGTGTGTATATATATGTGTGTATATATATATGTGTGTGTGTGTATATATATATATATGTGTGTGTGTGTGTGTGTGTGTGTGTGTGTATATACAGGTATATATATATATATATATATATATATACACTTTCTCATTTTCAATGTTAAAACTTCCATTCACTTGAAAGTTGTGTTAAGTAAAAATGGGTTTTTAGGACATTTACTGAATGAAATTGTGTTTTATTTATGTTTTATAAGGATATACTATACTGAAATACTGTTTTGTTGTAAACATTTTATTTCTGTATAATACAGTCATGATGCAAGCATTACTGACATTCTGGAAACTTACAATAAACAAGATTATTAGCATTTATTCAGCAGACACCTTTAACTAGGCGAGATGTAAATGATGGCGCATACAGTCTACAAAGTTGTTAAAAAGTAAACAGAGTTGTATTTTCAAGTAAAGCCTTATTGCGTTTAGTACAACACCCTATGATAAAATTACGTAAATCTTAAACCCATTGCACATTGAGTCCGAAATTTGCGTCCGAAATTTCTGCACGTTAAAAAATAAATACGACCTCACGTTGTGTCAATCACATTTACACACCGCCTCCGATATTTTCGTCCGTCATAACAAAATTCGGACCGGGTTCGACTTTCTGCGTTTTCGCATCTGTATCAAGCATTTTGAGTGGCCTTTTATAACAATTCAGAGACACCGTACAAACGAGAGTCAAATACGAAAAACCGCATACGAAAATTTCGGACTGTATGTGCAAAGACCTTAAATTATATGCATGAACACAAACAAACTGCATTGTGTGGTCATTAAGGTCGCGAAGGACAAGTGCTGCTGGGGTGACGTAGTTTTGAAGGCCATACACTTGGAAGATCGCAAAAAATAATCTCTGTGATCAACATAGGTGCGGTACTTACACGTTTTGTCTACCAATATAATCTTTTTTAAAGGACTTGTTTTCCACATGCAAGGTTGGGTTGGGGGAGGGGTTAGTCCTGTTTTGTATGGAGGTAGCAAAATTTGATAGGGATGCATAAATTGGCAGAACACCGGATTTACGGGCTTGACTGGCCCGTTCTCTTTCATTTGATATGTTCAGTCCTATGCCAGTCATCGAATATTTCATTTAAGGTTTGTTTATTGGTCTAGAAGGATTAAATAGTCCTGCCCAAACCATTATGTCATTTAATTAGCTAAAATACCTGTCAATCATGTGGGTGTTTGCTGATTGGTTATTAGAGGTCGCGATGTCCACCGTTGAAACCTGTCTGCATATGACGCTGTTAGAAATGGCGGAGAGGATCTATCGTGATTTGCTGAAAAGAAAACTTAAACGTGATAGGCAGAAACGCGAAAGAAAGAGTCTTATTAAAATGCAAACAATTGACAGATATTTGTATCCTGTTGCACCACAGCCTAATGTTCAAGCAGAAAATCCAGAAGACATCAACCTGCCGGAGGACAGACATAAGTATATGCCACGTTACGGTTTACTTGCTCAAATATTTATGATTCGGTTTTAATAGTTTTACATGCTTGTTATGTACGTTTAATTATTAACTTGGCACTTATATAATCCAACATGTTCCACGTTATTTTATAGTATATTATATAAAACCGGGTTTTTCAAACTAGGCCGCGAACCACGTGTGGGGCGCATAGGGTAACAATGTGAACGACGTTCGTCTTTGTTAAGTAATGTAATGTAAAAATCAATAAGTATAGCGCATTTTAAACGGCCACATTGTAATTCCACTTTTTATTCGTCATTCGTCGATTGCACGCAATGCAACGAAATTAGATGGCAAACATTAAAGGCCCAGTGAAATCAAAATTCAAGTTTTTTTTCCTTTTATTAAAAATAAGGTAGACTTAAGGACGTCAATAAACTAATGTGCTCCGACGCGCGGACAAAATTCCCATTTAGAAGATATATGGAAGAGATCGGACATCGCAGCCTTGATGAGTAAAGGAGAAGACAAATGCCAGTGTCACTCACCAACATAAATAACTAGCTTCAAATGACACATCACTGGTAACACTGTTCTTTCTATTCTTTTCGATTGACTTTTACACCACTGTGGCTATCACGCTGTGAAATGCAGCTTTGCCAGACTGACTGTGAAAAATAACCAATAGCGTTTCGTTTAGGGCACAGTTAAAATTAAGTCAACATATCAAATAATGCTGAGTGTTTCAAGGCATTGCAGTGGGCCTTTAATGTGCCACCCACAACAGCACAAAGGTATAACATTATATATGTGAAGAGTTTGGTTCCAAAATGAGAACTCCGTTTTAAAAAAAATCGTGCATTTTATTGTGCATTCCAATTAATATCAATCAAACTGCAGTTGGTTTAAGCCATAATAACTAAATAAATACAGCTTACTAACGCAATAAAAATCAACAAAAACATGATAATATAATAAAAAACATGATTTTGAATATCATATACACACACGCGCACACACACACACACACACACACACACACAATGGGCCTCATTCAAGAAACACAAGCAGAACGATTTTTTGTGTAAATCGTTCATAAAGTCGTTTTGATGTAAATTTTCGGATTCATGAAAGTGTTCATATTTTCAAAATGTTAGTTGGTACGAAAAAAAAATGTACGCCTGCTCCATACCATGTGTAAATAGTGCATAAAACTGCACGTAACGTTCTGTATTATTTTAGACAAACTGATGACGCTGCATTTTGGTGCACTATGTATCGTAATGATATTTCACAAGTTATTTAGTCTTTTATCATTTTTTACTTTTTAACTTTGGGTAAAACGCAGATCTTGTCACTACACAGCTGTCCAATCACAGTGGAAAAGAGGCGGGACAAACACTATATTGACCAACCATCATACACAACGATGGAGAAGTTAATATTATTACTGCATTTTCATATTCGGTAATATTTTTCAAAAATCAGATACTAATAACAAGTAGGCTAACTTGCGGATATTCTAAATCACAGCAACCAACGCATCTCCGGAATAACGCGCACTCGCGCAGAGCCTCCAAAGCGTTCTCAGGCGCCACCAGCTGGTCGTTTTCAGAAGAGCACCAGGTATTGTTATTTTAGTTGGCTAAAAACGCTTTGGTGGACACAGTTTAATTGATTAATTTATTGGTAAGCATATAGCCTATTAGTCTCTTATGCATTCATGCAATACAATGTAGCCAAACCAGAGAATGAAGTCCAGAGGAATCCAACATACCTAGATACGTAATTTGCGTAGCCATAAAATCATAGGCGGGATTATGCTAATTGTGAGTGAGCGTGCATGCGCGCCGTGTTTACGAATAATTGGAATTCATTAACATGCACACATTTTACTATGAGATCTGACGTTTACGAAGTATCTGTGAATCTGGAGGAAAGTTTTCGGGAAGGTCTGTTTTACGCACATATTACTCGGCGTTTACTCGTATATTTACGAATGTTTCATGAATGAGGCCCAATGTATGTATATATGCATACCATAATTTGTGTAACACAGTACAAAACACAAAATATACTATAATTTAAAAATACTATAATCTGTAAATAAACATTAACTGCTTCAAAGCTATGATGCATAGTAGTAAGTGAACCCGACAAATTGCCCTTCACATTGGATTTGAAAAGTATTTTAGCAAAAAAAATTATATTATATATAATTTGTTGAACTACTGTCTATTTTGAGATTGTAATTGTTTGTTTTAAAAAATATTTTACTAAAAAAGTGCTGCATTAATCTGCGTCTTTATTAGTAATTCATTTTTTAATTAATTTTGATTCAAATTTACTTATACAACAGCGCTTTTTACAATGTTGCATTGTTTCAAAGCAGCTTTACATGAAAAAATACATACCCCTTGAAATGTGAATACAAAATGTTTAGTTTATTATGGTCATTGAATGCTAATAAGCTCTTATGATAAATGAAATGAACAAGATGCATAAGATATACGATATATAACAAGATATGTAATGACATAATGTATAAATACATTTTACACGATTTGTGATAAGTTTTAGTGTTTAAATATTGTTAGTTTTATAGTGGGTATAAATCGGTATTATTCATGCAACATAAACAAGACCGAAACAGCATAGCACATGGATGTTTTTATTTAAGCAGAAGTTGTAGTTAGATTTTTAAAAGATGTTGAAATAAACAGTTTTTACGTCCTCTTAATGAGTTGTTCAGTACAGGCCAGTACAACCTCAGGAGCCTTACATTCCAGACTTCGCAGGCATCTGTCTCTGTGGCGCAATCGGTTAGCGCGTTCGGCTGTTAACCGAAAGGTTGGTGGTTCAAGCCCACCCAGGGACGGTGAGTTTTTAATTTTTATGTAAAATATGAAGGTTTGTTTCAGACTGTCAATGAAGCATTGCAATAAGGCCAAATGCCTTATTTGGTGTAATGCCTTACACCAAATGCCTCACACCAAATGCCTCGATATCAAATGTGAAATTTGTGCATATTGCATTATGTGCAATTAAATTAGTAATCGTGATTTGTATAGACTTGGACATTTTCTGATTGCTTATACACTTGACTTGCTTTGGTACGCAAATTGCCCTCAGAAACAAATGGCCAGTTTTTGGATACAGGTCCTAAAACAGATTTACACTTTACCTGAATAAACTGAATAAATACATTTTACTCAATGCACCATTTTGTGCTGTTACTAGGTATCTTGGTGTCTTTGCAAGTAGGGCTGTCACGATTATGAAATTTGATTGATGATTAATTGTCTAATAAATCATTGCGATTATGGCGATTAATTGTCTGCTTTAGGCTTTGGCGATTATGACGATTAATTGTCTGTTTTTGAGCTTTGACATTTAATTCTCATTCATTTTTGATTCAGCGATTGAAATGACCATATTGTTCTGAATACAAGACTGTTTTTTTCTTGGAAATACATTGGAAAAAATTGGGTCATCATATATTTAAGGTTTAGGCTTTTACCTGTCAATAATACAACCACCAAATACTTGTAAATGAAGTAAATTGATCAGGTGTGAATTGAAGCCACCATTAAAATACTATCAGTCATAGAAAAGCTTCTAGTCTGTTTTTTTCTCACTTGCAAGACTACAGTAAAATTTTACTTGTGTGTTAATGAAATTTTGGTAGACTGGTTTTCACACTGAGATTTGCTTAAATAATATTAAATTGTACTGCAGGTAATTTGTATATGTTTTAATTTTTTTTTTAAGTGATTGTGTTGTGGTGGTACATTTTACAAGTATTACCATGCTTTAGTAACAATATATACACTAAAATATGTAATATGCAGATGCACTACAGCTCCCCCTAGTGTCTTCTATAGAGATGTGCGATAATTGCGATGATCCGAAATCATCGCGATGAGGTCAAACAATCAAGATGAGACGATTATTTAATAATCGTGACAGCCCTATTTGCAAGTTGGTCTTAATTTTTAGACCTTGGTCAAGGATTGGCAAGCTACAAAAATAACGACTCTGTAAAGAATTTATCATTAAATGCAGCACATTTTGTAGAGGAGTTACTTTGCCCCACAGACAAGTAGACAAGACTCTCCACTCAAGAGCAACTGATGTCAACATACAACATTTACATTCTGTGCAGCTCCTCTAGGGGGCGGTAAAAGACATTTGGAATAATTTTGTTTGTAGCAAGAGGGGTTTCTCCAATGACAATTAATAAATGTATTGTTTTATTTTTTTGTGAACTGTAGGTTGGAGTGTACGAATGAATATTAAATTAAAATGTAAAAGTTTTGAACATTTTAATAGAGATTGGAAATGGAGCTAATAGACTACTGTTATTGGTAACTAACTCATTGCAGTTAGTATGGCCACCTTAACAAGGACAAAAGCTAATATGACACTGCCTGTTTTATTGCAATTGATTGATTAATCATAAATGGATTTGTTTATTTTAATTTTTGTGTATTGACAGGTTATGTTCCATGGAATGAAGCTGCATAAGGTATGTAAATGTAAGGAACATGTTTTTGACTTATAAATTAGGTGTACTATTACTATGTACTAGTAATTATGTGTGCTATTTGTATGTGGTTCCAGAGACCCTTTGTCTATGTTTTTGAAACGATGGTTTCAACCAGTGAAACCAATAGTCTCTGTGGCGCAATCGGTTAGCGCGTTCGGCTGTTAACCGAAAGGTTGGTGGTTCGAGCCCACCCAGGGACGAAATTCTTTGTTTTTTGCATTCCTGTCAGTAAAATGTGTGAATATTATGTTGACAAAGGCATTCTAATAGGGTAAGACACAAAATACATTAAACACACATTGAGTTTGATATTAATGTTGTTTGTTGTGCAAACTGAAATTTACAAATTTAGGTTGTCTTGCCAGGTAGAAGTATGCTTAAAAAAACAATAGATCATGGGCAAGAAATACACTGACTAAATATAAACAGTAAGGAATGGGAATTATAAGAATATATATAATAATAATTATTAATAATAGTATAAAAAATTATATTTTATTGTAGCACCGAATAATAACCACACTTTTTAGTTATGTAAAATAATTGGGGAAATAGGCCAGTTGTACATTTTTCACTCCAGTCAACATTTTTAATATGAATATATTGAAAGTCAGTTTCTGTATGGACGGATCCATGTTACTGAAGAATGTTGCATTTAGATTTTTTTTCTTTTTGATAAAATCTACCTTTAGTACAAAGTTGACCCTTGTATGCTAGTGTTTGTTTATTGTCTTTACTTAAAGGAACAGTTCAACCAAAAATGCATATTCTGTCTTTATTTGCTCTCTCAAGTTGTTCCAAATCTGTTTAATTTCTTTGTTCTGATAAACACAGAGTAAGATATTTGGAAGAATGCTTGTAAACAATCCCACCATTGACTACCATAGTAGGAAAAAATGCTTTATAAATGTCTTTGATCTGTTGAACACAAAAGAAAATATTTTAAAGATTGTTGGAGATCAAACAGTTCTGGGGCACCTTTGACTATAATTTTTCCTACTATGGTAGTCAGTGGTGGCCAGAAACGGTTGGTTACAAGCATTCTTCCAAATATCTTACTCTGTGTTTATCGGAACAAAGAAATTTATACAGATTTGGAACAACTGGAATGTGAGTAAATAATGACAGAATTTTGTTTTTGGATGAACTGTCCCTTTAAGTATATTTCACTGTGTAGTGGTAGAATTTACAAAAACATAATTCTAAATTTGAAGAGATCAGAAGCAAAACCCTATAAATCCGTCAGATGACTTTAAATTTAAAAGAGGATTTTTCATCAGGGTATGGTTGCACCAGCCATTCGTAAATTCCTTCTTAAATGAGAATGTGAAGTTCACACTAAAGGCTTAGTAACTACTAGCTAGTTTGTAACCAGTTCTGTACGTTATTCGGTTGCACCGTTTGCTCTTAAGGCAGAGCGTAGCTAGTAGTTCGTAAGCGCTCCGTAAAGTAATGCGTAGTCTCATATGACGTTTGCCTTCAATAGTCCAATAGCAGCCTTTAAATTTGTGAGAAATAGTGTTGTGAATTTCAAAACGTTCTTTTTTTATTTTACCTCACATAATAACTGTAAAATAAGTTTTTTATTAAATATAATACTACCTAATCATGAATAACATAATAGGTATTTTAATAAATATTTTAAGTTAAACAAAATTAAAAAATAAATGCTGATTAAAAATAATACAAAATATAAAAAATCATAATTAATGACATGTAATACAGGTGATTTCATTTTATTGTCAACCGCCAATGAAATAAAAAAGTTGATTTTATTTTGATATGCACAACACAGGCAGATAGATGCACACACGGAAGCACACTAGGACTGGTTCTTGTTAGAGCCACTAATAAAGTAATGTCATCACATAATGTTCTCTGTTTTAAAAGATACGTGACTGTAAATGTCAGTATTATCATATATGTTCAAAGTATTGAAGAATGTTGAGTGAAACTACAGTTTATTTAGTCTTTTATTCCTACAGTTATTCCTGATGGGACGCTTCCATAAATACTTGAAAGAAGCGTAACGTTATGTAAAAACTAAGTTGAATGGTGCAACTCAAAAATATTTAGTAGTGCGTAAGTTGTAACATAGTGCCCATTTAAGTCAAAACTAGGCTAAGTTGTAACTTAATGGACAGCTGGTGCAACCGGCCCCATGGCTCCTATTTACATTCAGCAATACCAGATATTTCAGACCAGGCAGAGTCAGGGGCGGTTCTAGGGGGGGCCAGAGGGGGCCAGTGCCCCTGTGTCAGCACACTTGGCACCCCACTGGCTCCCCTAAATCTGGAATCGTTTCTGGAATTTTTTACCACAACCGAGCAATTTCGGGTGCAATGCACAGTTTGTCCTGCGAGTGGCAGTAACGATGCTTGTGTGCCAATAGGAAGATTACGCAAGCAAGACGCAAACAATGTCGAGTCTGTGCGCCTTCAGCAAGATTAAGTCTACATCATACAGGTAATGGAAATATTTTGTGAAAATATAACGAAAATGCATATCATTACACATCATATTAAAATACTGACCTATATTTTCCGGTGTTGCGCATATACAAAGACTCAGCTGCTGCCAGAGAACGTGTAACACACTAAAGAAATATTATTTGTTAATGAAATGAGATCAAATGCAACTTACATTTATTGGGGTGAATGTTTGATAAAATGCACTTTTGCCTTCTAATTAAAATAAATGGTCTGTCATTCCCAAGGAATTAGCAGAGCAGAGGTGGACAGTAATGTAGTAAATTTACCTGAGTACTGTACTTATGTACACTTTTGAGTATCTTTACTTGAGTATTATTTTTTATGAGTACTTATACTTTAACTTCACTACATTTGAAAGACAAATAACATACTTTTTACTCCACTACATTTAAAAAAGGTCCAAAAGTAGAAAATGGTTTCTATGCATGTGCTAAAAATATAAAGCTCTTAAAGGAGTTGCTCACTGCAAAATTTGCCCCCATTGACTTTCCATAGTAGGAATAAAAACTACTATGGAAAGTCAATGGGGGCAAATTTTGAAGTGAACTACTCCTTTAATACAACTGATACTGTGAGCTACTCGGTGTATTCAGTAGGTTGCTTCAGAGGCATAAGGTATACGACAATAAAACAATGCACAACTGACATAAAGGAAATTTACTTTTAATACTTGAGTACTTTTAAAATCACGTACTTCTGTACTTTTACTAAGTAAGAATCTGTCTTTACAACTTTTACTTGTAGTGGAGTAATATTTGACTAGTAGTATCTGTACTTTCTCTCAAGTAAGGAAGTTGTGTACTTCGTCCACCTCTGTAGCAGAGTTCAAGTAATCAATACAGTTTATTCTATACTGTCCTGTATATTACTTGTGGTGTATTTGAGAGTCGAGATTTAGGTTTCATTTACACATTTTCATAATTTTCCAATTGCAGTTAAAATGAAGAGAAAAATTCTAAGGACATAATGTCCTTTTTTAATAAGAAAACTAAAGATAATTGTCAGTCAAGGCTGGAGAAAGAAGATGCTTCTGAAAAAGAGTCAGAAATGCACAAAAGCTTAGAGAATGAAGAAAGTCCAATAGAACAGAGGACCCATTAGCAAGGTGATTTAGTTGTGCAGAGAGACAACTTCTGTAACCCTGAAATTCCATGTGAAAAACGAGTTTTTACATGAGTATTTAGTTAACATGGCATTCACATGAAAGTGTGCCAAAACCACATACATCACATGTGAAAATTTTGAAATTCATGGTTTTTTTTCTTTGTGTAAAGGAAATACCTGATAATGTGACTCATGTTAAGATGACTGCTTAAGTTGATTTTTGGATATCTTGTTGTGGGTAGTTTTTCATTTATGTATGTACATTTAAGATGGAGAAAAGTGCCTAAATGTTATTATTGTTGTCATTGTTATTTTTACTATATACAATGTGTTGTGAAATAAATGACCATGGAACATTAATTTGAGCTGAACTTGTTTTATTAGCTTATTAGTTTACTTAGAGAAAACAGTAATACATGACAATGAAAAATGACTGAAAATTAATCATGACACATCTTAGTGTGCCCCCTAAAAGCATAAGTGGCCCCTGCCTGGCCCCCCAGTTACAGTAGTCTAGAACCGCCACTGGGCAGAGTGTGGTGTATATAAAAACAATTGTGCAATTAGACCTTTTTTCTCGAACCTTACAGTTACTTAAACACTTCTTACAATCGGATGGAATTCAGATTAACATGCAATTAATTACTTGGGTGTTAAATTTAAGGCTTTATTTATCAGAAATTAAATTCCATGATTGACATGAATAAAAAATATATATTAAGAGACTCTTATTTTTATGTAATGTTCTGTCATTTGGTCGCGTTTAGATTAAATTATTTTTCTAAAATGTATGGAAACACTCAACACACAAAATAAAAAAGGTCTTAAAGAATAAAGAGCGACCCCTTGTGTTAATCTTAGAGAAAAAACTATAACATTTATATTTTCCACAGCTGGTCCTGTAGAGGGCGGTAGAACACTGACATTGGGAGATTTCTTTGCTCAATATGAGTTGATTAGTATTCCGCAGACGTGAAATGCGAAGTAATTGAAACTGACTCAGGATCGTGAGAGCCGTTATAAAGTTATGTTTAGCAACAAGCTATTGCTGCTTTGTATGTATTTTTTTGTGAAATGATCTTGTCCCTGTTTAAATTAGTGTGACCAATACGAGTGCAAAGGAAAATAAACCGTTTAGCTCCAGTATTTAACCGTTCTGCTGTTGCCCTAAAAACCATAACTCTACGATGTCTAAATCAATCCCAATCCAGTTTAAAGCTTTATAATTAAAACTTTGCAAAGGCAACTGGTATGGAGATGATGAGGCATTTTATGATCCTATTTTCTGAACCTGGAAAGCAGCTGCATTTTGGACTAACGTTAGCTATTAAACTATTTAAATAGAAACAACCCTATTGTCACAGTAATATTATGTTAAGACATTACATTTGCACTATTATGTTATTGTTGCACATAGGCTAAATACTTTTCTGTGTATTATTTGTATTTTTAATATAGATTGCTTGATTATTTTAAGGGATTTGCAGCATCAAACATTTTCATTTTACTGTGAGATGGACAATTAAACATTTATTTGAACCTTAGTTTTTATTAAGACTTCAATGAGATTACTGACCCTGGTTAATGGCACAAAGACTATTCTAGTGGAGGAAGGGGTTGTCTCTGGATGCAAAAGAAATCAGTGCAGATTTTAGGGATTTAGAATGAGCTGGTGTCCTGAAATTTCATCCTACCTGTCAGATTATTCTACCAGGCATGCGCACATCAATGTTACGTCATTTTCTTGCGCTCTAAAATCATACTTGTTTATTTTATACTGCAACGGGAATCTGATTGTGTAATTTTGTTGTTAAATCATTCTAGGCCTACATATTTATTTAGTACTGGTAGTACAATTATAGGGTATTGCGCTGTAAATTAATCATACATTTTTCTTTTATGCTGGTAGGATAATCTGACAGGGTGTTTACGAAGTAAATTTATTTAATGTGTTCATTTTAAACTGGTAAGACTATCTCACAGGGTTTTTTTCCATAGTAAAATCATCCTACCTGTGTATTTTGTCGATGTGGTTTAGATTATAGCCTAAATTTTGCCCTGCGGTAGGAAAAGATGACAGGTTGGACAATTCGAGGTTGAGACACGGCACAGGCTGAGGTCTCGCTTTGTTCTGTTTCAGTGTGGCTCTTCTGGTGTTAAGAAGCGGCACTCCGCCATGCCCCAGTTTTCTTCTCAAGTTTAAGTTTTACCAATTCACTTTTTTATCAGAGATAATCGCGGAAAACCTGATCTATATGCAACATGGTAGGCTAACCAAATCATACTTTTAAAAGCAGCACATTCGCACATAACGAGTGCGAATGTGCTGAGTTGAAAAATGCCCCTAAGGGGTTGTATCCACCGAGGCGCTTTTACGCGGCTGAAAACGCCAGGAGCTCTGCTGAAAACGCCCGCAAGTTGAGCATTTTTCAACTCTGGGCGCTCGGTCGAACGCCGGTGCTGATCGTGGGAAAAACGCATAGCACCAGCGCTGAGCACGGAAAAAACCGCCCCTTAAAAGCCAAAGTTACCTACAGCTATTTAGTACTCCAGTAAGGCCCCACCCACAAACGTGACATCCTTTTTGAGTATTAAGGGGCTGTGCCCACCGAGGCGCATTTACGCTGCTGAAAACGGCAAGAGCTCGGCTGAAAACGAGCGTTCTGCCCAAAGTTGAGCATTTAACTCGGGGCGCTCGGTCGAACGCCGGCGCTGAGCGTGAAAAAAATGCATAGCACCAGCGCAGAGCGCGAAAAAAACCGTCAGCTGATGGCTTTTTTTTTTTAAAGCGCGGCGTTTCCATAGGAAACAATTGAAAAAACACGTCGGCCGCAGGCGTAAACGCCTCGGTGGATACAGCCTCTAAGTTGAATGAAATCATAGGTTATGTACATTTAAACTATATAAAAAAACAGGTTAAATTCTAAACATTCTAAAACATAACAATATTGTCAGATTGATAATACGGTCAACAGAAAGTAGTCTTGCAGCCGAAATAGCTCAGTTGGGAGAGCGTTAGACTGAAGATCTAAAGGTCCCTGGTTCGATCCCGGGTTTCGGCATTTTGATGTTACAAGTTTTATATTATAATTATGTATACTATTGCTTGTCTTTAATATATATATTTTTACAACAGACACCGAAACAGTAAAAGGCACCTTAATTGTGTGCTCCTTAATGTGTTTTTAATAAAATCAGATGCTTTCTGACATTTACCGTCAGTGGTGGAAAGTAACATTACAAATACTCAAATTACTGTAATTGAGTAGTTTTTTTCAGGAATTGTACTTTAAGTAGTTTAAAAACTGTGTACTTTTACTTGAGTACATTTTAGTGCTGTATCTGTACTTTTACTGCGCTATTTTTCCTCACATTGTCGTCGGTACTTTATATGTTTAATTTTCATGTGATTGGCTAAGGAGAATAATCAGTCCCGTCACGTGACCCCGTCCACTCAAATCGCGCATAGAAAACTTGCGTCACACAGATTTCAAGACATCTGCCGCCAATTTAGTTTAATCATGGAGGACGAACGTGTGCGGCAGGCAGGGCGCGTATCAAATGGCGGTTTTGCGCACTTGAAAGTCAATGCGGGAAAGGGACACAATACGAATGCTCGTCCGAGATATGGAGAAATATTGAGTTCCTGTATCACTCCGTTCGCCAACTTTCATACAAACGGCTATATCATGAGATAAAATAGTCCATCTATCTCCAAAGTCTCTACACTAAGTGCTCTGCCCTTATAAGTGAGTAGGAAACATATGCGATTAGAACGCGAAGCAGTTTCGCAAACTGTGCATTACCAGTTATAATGTTGTAAAAAACGTTCAGTTTCTTGCACAATTCGATCGACTCGTTTAAATAAGACGTCATTCCATCGAAAGAAGCGGCAGGAATTACTTTTATGTTGCCTCTATCTGTATTTTGAACTTTTAAAGACATGAACCATGAAAAACCATGGACCACAACTCCAGGTAAAAATCATTATTGTTCTACCTAATAAATAATGTAACATACATCTTGGATGGCTTGAGGTTGAGAAATTGATCAGCCAGCTCCTCTACAGATATGACTGTTAATGCTAATCCAATGCAATTTAGGTTACAAATGTTTTGCATTTTTTGCATGCAGTATTTGGGGATCTTATTTATTAATTTCTGCATTGTGGGGCCTAGTACACATGATTGAACAGTGTTGGAAGTGCATAAATGGTTTTACCTGGAAAACTGAGCTCATAATAGACAGACAGACAGAACAACACATTGAATGGTTATTTTGTCTGAGTTGTATCCAGTTATGTGTTTTGTTATAAGTAGCTATTTTATATATAAATCTCCAAATTTGATTATTAATAATTATTCTTAATTCATTAAATAACACCGCCTTAAAAGTAACGAGTAACTAGTACTCCGAGTAATTTGAGAAGAGTAATTTTTACTTTTACTCAATTACTTTTTTAACACCAGTACTTTTACTTGTAATTGAGTACAATTTCAGCAATGTAACAGTACTTGTACTTAAGTACAAATTTCCAGTACTCTTTCCACCTCTGTTTACCATTAAAGTGATAGTCCACCCAAAAATAAAAATTCTGTCATCATTTACTCACCTTCGAGTTGTTCGAAATCTGTATAAATTTCTTTGTTCTGATAAACACGGAGAAAGATCGTTTGAAGAATGCTTGTAACCAAACAATTCTTGGACCCCACTGACTATCACAAAGTAGGAAAAATTACTTTATATTTTTTTGTTCTGTCGAACACAAAATAATATATTTTGAAGAATGTAGGACCGCAAACAGTTCTGGGGCACTTTTGACCATATAAAATACTTAGACGCGCCATTGTCCGCTGGATTGTACCGCAATGCCGCCACCATATTGGTCAGGGCAAAAGCCAACTATAAACACAAGTGAATGGTGGGGCTGCGGTTTCTGCATATAAACACAATAACGTTTTCATTTCTCAACTAATGTCAATACTTTATTATTTACATAGAGTACAGACACGTTATGGCTCCAGTTAAAGATGGTTAAAGTTGCACGGCAGTGTTATTTGTTTTACTATATCACATATATGTTTTACTACATGTAACCGTTTTACCAGATTTATAAAAGAACATCCTTTATCTTTGAAATTGTATAAAATCATGACAGAAAAGGCCATTTCCACAGTAAAAAACTCTTTATTTTTTAGATAACATGTAAATTGAATTATTTTACCTTGAGTGTTTTGTTCAATGATTCAAATAAAACTCAAAAACAATCTCAACATGTCTGTTTTATTCTCGAATAATACTTCGTGTAGTTATTTTATTCTGTTGCTTGTCTTGCATATCCCCAACATATTCTAGACATGGTGCCATCTAGTGGATTCTCCTGAATAACAGGCTCAATTAATGTATATCTCACTCTCACAATTCCTTATGACAACAATTAATTTGAAAGTATAACTATGGAGATATTAAGTAACTAGAGACATGATAAATTTGTACTTTACGTACAGTATATTGTAGACCATTGAAATGTGTTAAAAAAAATGTAAACGTGATTGTCCTTTTTAAAGCAACAACGAGCCGTTTTGGTGTATAGTTACCCCAAGTGGTTGATGAGCACAATTGTCTGATACATGTGTCGTAAATAATGTCGCAAAGTTTCCCCGTTGTCAGCTCAATACACGTGAATTTGTTTACAAAGCTGATGTAACCGGCATACCCAGATACGTCGTTTTGAAACTGTCCACCGATCAGGTAAAGTAGCACGTCTTACCATATGTTCTTCAGATATCATTACAAAGTTGTATGTATTGTTACACCGTAATTTACTACTATAATGACAACAACTCGCGACCAGGCGTTGTGTTTTGTGTAATAACTACACTCAACTCGCTATGAAAACAGTGCATAGCATATAATTATACATAACGATAACATTTGCCTACTCAACGACTGAACTGTTCAACAATTACATGCATAACTGGTCTGAACTACGTAATCTGCACATTTTTACCACAAAACGTTTAATGTGGTAGTCTTCGTTTACATGCATTACACAAATTCGTGACGAGAAACAACATGCTAGCTATCGACACCGGGGCAACAAAATATTATCTCTCAGCTACCTTACGGTTATAAATTGTGAACCGGTGATGCGCCAATGTACAACCTGAACACATCTTAATAACAAATAAGCTCAAAAGTACAGGAGTGTAAGAAAAATGTACATATAACACTTACAAATTCAGTAGCAGGACCGCCTCCATCAGTTTTGCAACCCGTTGCCTCTTTCAGTTCGCGCCACGGAGTGTAAGCCTGTCCGATATTGATTTGTGATTGGGCTCGTGTCCGATCACTCTCTCTCTTTCTTTTCTTCGCTTCCACCGACAAAACCCTCTTTGTTTTTTTGCAGACTCTGCCATGGTGATAGTTTGGAGACTTGCGTTGAACTAGATGGTCTCGTCTTATTGTTAGATGTTGGCTAACTTCACCCACATATGACATATGCCGTAAAGCAGGTGATGGGCAGGGCTTGTGAACCTACCCGCACACCAAAGTTACAAGTGTGATTTCAGCCGATAGAGGGCTGCTTAGGCAGAAACGGCAGTAAAATTTGTCCAGTTAAGAGTTGTCCTACCACTAAAATAATTTTAGAGAGATTATTTTAAGGACGAAAGACGGCTCGTTGTTGCTTTAATGCTGAAAAAGCGCAGCTCTCCGTTCACTTATATGGGTTTAGTGAGCTTTTGCCCTCAGTAATATGGCGGCACCGTTGATGTATTGCAGCAGCGGAGCAGAGCAGCCAATGCCGCATCTATATTTAAACTAATATTTACGTATTTTCTCCTAAGCACCAGAGAAAGACACTTTGAGATTGTCAAATCGCATCATGTACTGCCAAGCAAATATTTTCACCATATGTTCAATTAATAAAATCTCAGTTGTAATGATCGGAAAACAGGATAGTCAGTTTAGTTACAATAGAACAGCCAGGGCAACCAGCAGTAGATCAGTTAGTGTGAAGATCAGATAGTGTGTTATAAAAACACATTCAAGCTTCATATTTACAAAAATAAATAGGAAACAGCCCTGTTGCAACAGTATTATGACCATTCAATGTTGAACCAGACCAAATTTTAATTACTATAATGAATATTTAACATAAACATTACTTTCCAGCCTTATTTGTATCCATCAACAGTACTGTATAATTCTATTTTTCTAAGTTTATTTTCTCTTCACATATTGTAATAATAAAAATCAAGTTTACAAGTTTAATTCTTTTTAAAGTTAAACATTACTATCGGACTAGCTTCTTTTAGACTTTTCTTTCAGGGCCGCTTTATCAAACATGGATTGAATGGTTGATAACTGACACCATGAATCCAATATAACGATAAGAGGAATGACAATCCATAAAGCATTTAAGAATACAAAGTAGAACCAGAAGTATATGGGGTGACCGTACTCGCTGTGAATGTATCCCTCTTTGTGCTCAGTGAAAAAGTAAAGCACTGCACCATACAGCTGACCTGTAAGAAATAATAAAAGGTCAATAAAAATTTGGCCATAGGGTGTGATGCAATCCAATGTTTCAAGTATAACTAAGTTGACAAGACAAAATAACAGCTGATTTTAATAATAAAAGTATATATGCAGTGAAACCAAAACAACTCACCCAGGGATACGATGAGCTGCAGAACAAATCTGTAAGGACGGTTATATAGGAAGGCTATAACGATCCATATACTGAAGGGACCCCAGAGACAAGCTGTTATCGTCTCCATGCTTACTGTGAAATTATCCGCTCTGAAAAAAGAATTAATGGGGTTAGAGACAAGCAAAAATTCATGCTAAAAGTGTGACAAGTATGTGCAAAACTTACATTGCATATCTGCTGTCTCCTTTGCAATATTCTTTCCCTGTGCCGGATAAAAGATAGTACTTTAGTGCTTAGACATTTAGGTATATACTATTGACTTGATATCACTTAGTAATAGGCATGGGCCGAATACCGCTTTCAAGGTATACCGAGGTTTGAAAGAGTTGAGGTTTCAAAACCACTAAAATTTTCTGTGATACCGTTTCTAAGGTATTTGCTGTGTTTACACAAAAATACATAATTAAGTCATGTAATGCAATGTTTGATGTTTATGCCTAATATATGGGCTAAATATTTTTTTTGAAAGAGTATTATCATTTTAAGGCTTTATTTTTACCTGATATATATGTTCTATGAATGTTGGTTAAAAATAAAATGTATTTGTGCCCAGTTGAAAAGTTGTTTGTATATGCAGACATTTGAAAATAACACACGTTACAGTTGTAATTGCAATACCGTGAAACTGTGACACTTTTGCCAAAGGTTATCATACCATCAAAATCTCATACCAGCCCATGCCTACTTAGTAACTACATGTGTAGTTTATAAAGTTTAAACTTGACTCACAGAGCTGTGAAAGAAAACTCTGGTCTTCAGGAATAATGGTGTAGTATAAAGAGAACCACCCCTCAACTACACCATGGATGAAGCCACACACAGTGAACCAGCACAGAGCTAACCTTCTACCTCCACTGAGCCTGCTCCCGGATACCTTACACCCAGTTAGTGACCAGGTGGCAAGCAGCAGTATCCCAGACACGGAGAACAGGAATATGAGGATTTCAGACATTGAACGGTCATTAGCTACATAGTTTGGAATGGAAAGGTTACGCGGCCAATAGGGATGATTTATGGCATCTGCTTCCTTTAACATCTGTAAGGGCAAATGAAAAAACGAGTATATGTTTAATAGAAGTATAATAGTAGTAGCAGTAAAATTATCAGTGGGGTTGCATAATGCTTTACCTTGCACGAGATAACAGAAATCAAGCCAATTTCACCGACCAGTGCGTTTCAGAACACAGCTGCTCTCTGCTTTGTGATGAAGTGTGAAATATCCTTGAACTGTGATGATTTTCTATATGCAGTTTGCGATGTATGTTGATAAATACAACAATGATCAACGTTACTAACTGCACTTTGAGACCGCAGAAACATCGCGCCATCGAGTCACAGCCTACTCTGAGGCCACGTGATAAACGCGACCCAATCATTCTTGTGCTCTTGAGAATGGAACGTCCCTACCTGAAATGTACTCAGTTTACAGTTGGACGATCGTCTCGGAACATGAATGGCGTCACAATTGCAATAGGTGTGTCTGAGTGGAACACATTACTTGTTACAAAACAATAGGTAAATAGGATTTGACTTTTACATTACGGTTATTACTTGTAAGGATGAGCCACAAATTAGAATTTCAAAGACGAAAAATTAACCCCTTGTGCCGTGATAGGGATTTATCCCTGCCGTGACCCGGATTCGAACCGGGGTTGCTGCGGCCACAACGCAGAGTACTAACCACTATACGATCACGGCGAGCTACCAGAGGTGGTTGAAGATGTTGTTGCAATTGGGCTTTTGTACTTGCATCCACACGTCAGTGTAATTCTGTTTTGAACGCATAATACCTAACTCTGCACGCTATTAACTAATTTGGCTGTTAAGGATTGTTTCATACTCATATAGTATTGTTTCAAAAAGTCATACTCATACAGCATCATATGCTCGTTTGCGTAAGGTAGGTTGTGGCAAAGTTAACCAACTGAAGTTACTCGGTTGTGTTTAAAAACAACAATCATAGATCATGCCGCGGGGTATACAATACAGAAAAGTCGTTAATAGCGGAAATTGGAAACAATTCACCGTGTAGAGAATACACACAACGTTATGTATACTTTTAAAAACTCTTACTTCTTTAACTTCCCAAATCTCCCATATGGTCTAGCGGTTAGGATTCCTGGTTTTCACCCAGGCGGCCCGGGTTCGACTCCCGGTATGGGAAGTGAGTTTTTCTTTCTTATAACAAAAAAATATTTTTTTAGCACGACAATAACGTGTATCATGTACAAAAAAATAAATTGCATCACACAATCTTGCAGCGCTCTTCGTTTGCGCTTGTCAGGTAATTATTGAGTTCAGAATATACATAAATTATAACATCAGGCACATAATAAATCGATGCCTTTTGTACGATCGTTAAAATTGTTCTTATCCAGTGGTTCAGCCATCAAGACACACACGCACACACAAAAAACAGTAAACAGAATTCGTAACCGGTACCATTTCATATCATATGACTTGTTTGTCACGTGACCGGTAAAGCTTCGACGACCTCACTCAGCTAGTGCTAGCGTTTCAGCAAAACATTTCAAATTTAAATTCTGTTGTCAGGTCATTAACTTTACTTCACCGAAATATTGCTTATTTGTATAGTCAGACAAAACAGTAGAAATGCGTGATCAACACATATGTTTGGATGAGCAGTTATTACTGTTCATGGACCAGCTCGAGGCTTTGGAAGAGAAAAGGCACAAACTGAATTCACTTATAGAAGAGGTAAGAGAACAAAAACGAATGCCTAATGAAATTACAACCAGATTTTATATAATTACATATACACATAACATTTGATTTGGAGAATTCTTAATACACTGCTCTTTAATGTTGTTACACAGGGATGGTTTTCTATTGCCAAGGCACGTTATTCAATGGGAAATAAACAAGTCTCCTCTTTACAGTATGCAAGTGAGATGGAACCGCTTGTTCATGTGGAGGACAGGTCCATAAATTGTATAAAACGACATAACATTAATTTGTGAAAAAGTATTAATTTATTTAAATGTATGTTTTTTATGTTTTAACAGCTTGATGGAAAGTGGAACAGTTGAGTTTAAATGTAACAGAGCAGAAAATAAAACAGATGAATTGACAAAAAATAACTTGATAGAAGACATTGGAGTAAAGGAGGGAGGTATGTCTGACTCAATACAATTTAAATTAGATTTTTTAAATTAAAAGTGTTTCCACAGTGGTGCTTTACCGTAGTGTCTAAAGTTGTTTAATGAATGCAGTGTTTTGTTTTTCAACATACTATAATTTCAAATTTCAGGTCTTAGAAGGCGAATAAATACCAAACAAAAGGAGAATAAAGAGGAAGATGCTTCTGAGCAACAGGAGACTGACCATC
The DNA here is from genome assembly GCF_024868665.1 of Triplophysa rosa. Lineage (NCBI taxonomy): Eukaryota > Metazoa > Chordata > Actinopteri > Cypriniformes > Nemacheilidae > Triplophysa > Triplophysa rosa. The sequence goes on along the minus strand of NC_079910.1, from coordinate 11,890,815 downwards.
AAGGAAAAACTAAGACTGAGTCACCCACTCCAGAAAACAGAGATCCATTAAAATGGTTTGGAATTCTTGTACCACAGAATCTGAAACAAGCTCAAGTTGCTTTTAGGGAAGGTGAGCTCGTTTTTAATGTTATGCTTGTTGTTTTTAATGCTCGTTTTTTATGTTTTAATGATATTGCATTGTATAAGTATAATTTGCTAATATGTTTTAAGTGTTTTACCTCTCAGTATTATGGAGGACCACAAGAGTCACAGGAAAAGTAATAAAGCACTTCATTTAATGCTTTATTACTTTTCCCGCAACTCTTGTGGTCCGCCATACTGTATAATTGCCGGCTCAAGCAAATCAAAGTAATGTGAATAGAATAGACTACCTTTACTGTCACTTCACCGCTGGAAGTTTTACACTTCTATTAAACACACACAACAGAGATCCACAGACTTCAGTATCAGTTTGAAGACTTCCAATCAAGCTGTTTTTGTTATAATATAAAGTATATTTTGTTTTCTTGTTGGTTTATTATGCGTCACCAATTTAGCATTTCCCCTCTTTCCACCAGTGATCACTCTCTCAGCAGAGATTGCGTCCATACAGAGCGCAATACTGGCTACAAGGAAAGAAATGCAGGCCCAGATGAAAGAAAAGCAAGAGAAGACAGGAAAGACCAAACCAGAAATAACAAAAGAATAACAGTTACTTTGTTTTTTTTTCATTTACTTCTATAACCTTAATTTATTAACATTTGTATGAACATTGAAGGGATAGTTCAGCC